>NC_140991.1:232623748-232794486 GCF_052327205.1 Somniosus microcephalus
TATCCTCATACATTATCGTCCTTCTGGCATGCACCTCTTGCTTTTCTACCCTCCCCTCACCACAACTCCACCCTTGTTCCTTCCTCATTTCACACACCCAAGAAATACAGCCTGCCCAGCCAGTTGTTGACCAAGAAGAGGGAGAGGAGAGTGAAGAAAAAGAAGAAGAAGTAACACCTCACTTGATTTCACACTCCCAGCCACGAGCTCCTCAAGGTCGACTAGCAAGGCCATTTGCAGTGTTCCCCACTGAAAGTCAGCAGCCTTCCACCAGCCATGCTGCAGCTACTGGGGTAGCACTGCATGACATCAGTAGGGTAGGCAAAGACACACACAAGACAGTAGCTAAGAGAATGCATAAGGGTGATGAATTGATTTCTTGATGTCATATTGGATGGATAGATGTATAAAGTTGGATTAGAAAGGTTGCTTTGTGGTGGCTTTTATTTCAGCATCGTGGCCAAGAGGAGGCTGTGCTGGTCAGTAACAGAGGGAAGGCAAGGTGTGGGACAAATGTTGAAAATGGAATTGGGGTTGTGCTCACTGATGCCACAGGCAGATGATTCCATTACGGATAACTCGCCCAGAAAGGTGCTATCTGAGTTGCATTCTTCCTTCTGCTTCCTCCTCTTCTACTTCCTCCTCTTCTGTTTCCTCCTCTTCAGCTTCTTCCTCTTCTGTTTTTTCCTCTTCTGCGTCTCGCTCTTCCCTCTGCGAGTGAATGCTATAAATCTGAAATGACAGCATAAAATGCTGGAAATATTCAACAGGTCTGGCAGCATCTTGACCTGAGATGTGAACTCTGTTTCTCTCTCCACGGATATTGCCTGATCTGCTGAGTATTTGCAGCATTTTCTGGCTTCTCAGAGGCCTTCCTTTACCATCCAAAGCCTTGCAAGCATCCAGCAGCAACCCCAACACACTTAAAAAACTTTTAGCATGTATTTCAGCAAGCCATTACTTCAATAAAATAAAAATAAACAGTCCAAAAGCTTAAATGCAAACTGACCTGAAAGATGTGTATGTCCCTTTAAGAGATGCTGACAGTGCCTTGGTCAGTCTGCTACATGTTTAGTTTGCATGGTGAGCTTAAGGCCCAGTGCTGAACTCAGTGCAAATGTCCAAGTTCGCCGATGTGGCGTTATATCGGACTGACGTTACCTCTCCCTCATTTTAATTTTCAGGGCGATCGATGTTTCCGGCAGTGCTGCTGGGCCTTGGAAAATGGCAGATGCCACGGGACCCGCCACCAGCTGCCGAAAGAGTGGTGGCCGCCCTCTTTATGCAACTTTTTGCTTGTAATGGATGGCGTTATGCCCCCGAAATTTCAGCCCCATGTCTCTTTAAAGATGCTCTTATGTCCACTTAATTAGAGCAGTTATCTAGCCCTTCAGGGCTCTCGGCTCTGTAATAAGAGAATTTGGATTGCGAAATTGGACAGCAAAGTTGGAACAGTGTTACATTATTAGGTGACCTTTGCTACTGGTGTATTTACCAAAAATAGCAATCTTTCCTTGCTGACCCACAGAAAGAAAGTAATTTTAGTTTAATAGGATTATTGATCAAAGGCTTGCCTCTCGTGCAATGTGTAGCTGACCTGGTGCTAATTTAGAGCGGCAGCAAAGTGGGAAAACAGCTGTCCTGCCTCACACAGCCAAAAAAACAGGTAAGGTCAGATTCCAGGTTCACCGTGCAAAATTAATGACAACCTTGCAATAAAGTAACAGCATGAATTTGAGCCTTGTAATACAACATGATTACTAGCGTTTTTATTAGCTGAGGGTTTAGCAGCAGGTAGAACCGGCTGCTATTTTACATCCAAACAGGGATGTTACAGGTGTGCCAGTCTAAAGTGTCACATCAAAGTCGTAACCCTGCAGATTCAGATTACACCTGATCCAATTAGTGCTTTAAGATCAGAGCTGCTGAAGAATATGAGCCACTGTTAGGACACTGAGAGACACTTGATCCCAGGTAAGCTGATCCACCGAAAACAATCAAGGATGAATAGGAGGCGAGGAGAGACTGAACATCAAATAAAAACACAATGGTAAAACTGAAAGCGCAATCTGCCCAGCCTTTTTACAGCGTGTTTTGTCATTCTTTTGTTAGTAGCAAGGCTAATTGAAATGAAACAGTCTTCCTTCTGTTTGTTGCCACATAAAATACACTGTAAGATCTGCTTGTTCTTGCTGCTTCTAAATTATTAAACATCACACCTTTCAGACACAGAGCAATGAAACATTGCCTTGTTTATTGTATTAAAGTGACATAAGCCATATAACAATATTCAAAACCAGAAATAAAGTAATATCCCTTATCATAACTCAATCTTTAAAAAAAAACGGCAGGCAACATACATCTTTAATGTCATGCATTCAGTTGACTAGGCCCTAAGCTCTGTAATTCCCTGCCTCAACCTCTCCGCCTCTCTACCTCTCTTTCCTCCTTTAAGACGCTCCTTAAAATCTACCTCTTTGACCAAGCTTTTGGTCACCTGCCCTAATTTCTCCTTATGTGGCTCGGCGTCAAATGTTTTGTCAAATAATCCTCCTGTGCGTGCCTTGGGATGTTTTACTACGTTAAAGGTGCTGTATAAATACAAGGTGTTGTTATATAAATGTAAGTTGTTGTTGTAAGTGAGTTATGCCCAAAACTACTTACTTTCGTGTTTTCCGCGATCTTCTACACTGGCTCTAGATTCAACCTGCCAGTATCAAGCCCCGCCGACAAAACTGGCCATGCCCGCAGGTCAAAATTGCGAGATTAGGCCGATTCCGCTGGTTCGGGAAGGCTCTTCAAATTGAGCTCATTTTCCTAGGTGCACAGGCACTAGTAGGCACGTTTTAGAAGGTTTTAAATATCAAATAATATTTAATTTACTAAGAAACCGACTAGTGTACACCAATGAAACTATTAAATGGTTCGGGATAGTTTTTTAATATAATTTTCAGTGATGTTAAGTCAGGTTACTCACAGTTAGAGGACTGGGCACCCTGATTAAAAAGGCTTCTTTTTGCTAATAAACCCATTTTCAGCTGTATTAGCAGCAGGTTACCACTCATAAATACATCAAGGAATACTTTGCAATGGAAAGAAAAAGAAAGAAACGATTATGTTCTATTATGCTGCCCGATGGTGCTGGTTCATGGATGATTTAACATTTGTGATTATGCAAATGAATTTTAGCAGAAACTTGAACTGTAACCTAAACAACGCAATTTTAAGCTCGTTTTGGGTGTAATTTCCCGATTGCGTCCAAAGCAGAAACTCTGCCCCCTCATATTCTTATTTAAACAAATGCTATTCAGTGGGGGTGAAATTGCTCGGCAGCAAAATCATAGCAAATCAGCAGCTCGTTTTACACGGCTCCAGATTTTCATGTCCACAAAGTATACGTATTATTGTGGCGGAGCCACCAGGGGGACTCTGATCTAATGTACATAATTATCTTTAACAAATTATTAGCTACAGAATGAATCTGTATCTTTGTTCATATCATTGCATGTACATAGCGCGGTCCCTTTAAGAATGAGACCAAACGCGATGATGTCATCACGTTGATCACGTGATCCTCCAGCAGCGGAAAAACGTGATGACGTCATGACATCAGGCTGGGGAGCCGCCCTAGCCAGTCGTCGTGGAGCCAGCAAAGAGTACAGACCTGTAATGTAGTTCTCCTGTATTTTCGTTTTAAACTGTTGATTAGTATTAAACATCGTTTGTTTGATAGACTGACTCGACCTCAGTCCTTTAGTTAGGAATCTAGCCATTCCTACATTATAATTAAAAATATATATGTAGTGTAAGAAGTCACACAACACAGGTTATAGTCCAACAGTTTTATTTGAAATCACAAGCTTTCGGAGCGCTGCTCCTTCGTCAGGTGAAGTGAAGGAGCAGCGCTCCGAAAGCTTGTGATTTCAAATAAAACTGTTGGACTATAACCTGGTGTTGTGTGATTTCTTACATTTGTCCACCCCAGTCCAACACCGGCATCTCCACACCATATATTTAGTGGGTAGTGTAAAATAGTATATTAGTACACTTGCCATTTACCACTGGCATTTGGGTTTGAATTTGCTCTGGCAGATGGAAAGAAAGTCTCCTGTGTCTTCTAATTGTTGCGATTCCACTTGAAATGAGTTTGGGATATTTCAAACCAGTTCCTCGTGGGCAGAGGCACATGGTGTAAACAATCCCTGACAGTCTCACTCATGCCACAGAGTGGCTGATGTGAAAAATAGAAAGCTGTTTCTTTCTTCACCACCAGCATGCCTCACTTTGAGCACCGAATTTGCCATATCCAGAAATTTCCTGGAATGGCACAATTGGCAACGTACACCATAACTTACACCAATCTAGCTGTTGCAAACGTACTCCAAATATCCTGGGAAAGTAATTTCAAATGCTGCAGTATGCATAGAGGTGAATCAGGAACCTCAGAAGCAGCGCTGCCCATGGTGCACCCCAAAAAACTTCACATGCCTCTATAAAAGCTTGTTGAATTAAAGATTTTCTGATGTCATTTGTTGGATAAAAGTTTAATAAAGCTATTTTTTTAGTGCAACTTTCATTGATGTTATTTGCTGACTGTAAGTTCAATAGCAATTTAATGCTGAATAAAAGTTCTATTGTTTGTTATCTTGCCTGTCATTCTTTGCGGGGAAAATTCAGTTGGTTAGCGCCTCCTGTTAGCGCTAATGGGGTGCTGATGCAGTAGTGCCGGGGCAAGGCGAATCCAGCGAATCATGGCAAATATGGATCCCTGACCGCCCCCCCACCACCGTTGCGCCGCTAGTATGAGGTACCGCCGGAGACTTCAATGCCAGGCAGATCATGACGTCAGCTCACTGAGCACCCAAACTGCAAAATTGATTTTCACCACTGACCTTTGCGCCTTGACCAAACAGTGACAGGGAGAGCAGACGCACAACTGACGGAAGCTGGATCCAGTGACATTATTTATAGACGTTAATCACTCGCAGCTGTCAGGGCAGGTTAGTTTAACTGGCTTCTTGTCAGTTTCAGCCAATGGAGCAGTTTGTATGAGTAATTTCGAGCTCCATTTTTAACAGCAGTCTTCTGGCAAGTGCAAAGTGGCTACATTTATTGTTCAAAGATTCAAACTGCTACACTTGGCAACATTAATGGGGATGTACTGACATGCAACCTCGTCCGCCAGGATCTACAGCGGAGGGAGCATAGGCAGCGAGAAATACGGGAACATGTGCGCAGAGAGATCAGGAGGGACATCAGGGGGGGAAAATTCAGTTGGTTGCACCTCCCGTTACTGTCTTAAGAGGGCGCAAATGGGGCACAAAGCAACTAGCTTGCGAAATTAACCAGACATTTTGCGGCGGCGCTAAACAATACCGGCCGACCTCCTGCGCACGCTGATCTTAACGTCATTCGAGAGTGCAACGTCCTTGTGACGCCCCGGAACGGAAATTGAGTGGCGCCCCCCTCCTTTCCGCCTGGCGCAACCAAGGACAGGTTGACTGGAACGCTTCCCAGTCGTTGTGGGGCTGGGGGGGGGCGCTATTTAAAAGGGGCCTCTTCCTGGCATTTGTGTGGTAGCCATTTTTGCACCACTCCTGAGAGAGAGAGAGATTTTGAGAGAGAGAAAGAGAGAAAGAGAGACTTCTGCATTGAGTCAAGGCTGACAGAGGTAGTTATGGCTTCTGACCATAACTTTGCAGATACTTTGGTTTTTGACCTTCATAACTTTGATTGCCTAGATACGATGGGGGCTGCAATGGATGGGGGCGTCGTCCTTCTCCATCACATTCGGAGGGCACAGAGACGCAGAGAGAGAGTGGCAATCATGGCCAGATGGAGGAGGGCCAACAGGCCTCTGTACAGGAGACCTTACCCTCCCAGGGTATTTCGCCAACAGTTCTCCTACATTAATATGTCCGAGGAGCAGTGTTTGCGAAGGCTGCGCTTCAGCAAGGAGGTGGTCACTGAGCTCTGCCACCTGCTTCAGCCAGATCTGCAGCCTCAATTGAGGAGCAGGACGTCTCTGTCGGTGGCAGTGAAGATAACGTGGCTCTCAACTTTTATGCCACTGGCTCATTTCAATCAGCTACTGGGGACATCGCCAATATCTCCCAGTTTGCGGTGCATTGCTGCATCCGTCAGGTCACAAATGCCATCTTTAAAAGGAGACGAGAATACATCTCTTTCCCCATGACCCCGGACAAGCAGCAAGAACAGGCTTTGCGATGATAGTGGGCTTCCCCATGGTGCAGGGCGCCATTGACTGCATGCATGTGGCTTTGCGTGCGCCGCATGAGAATGCCGAGGATTTCCACAACCGAAAGGGCTTCCATTCCTTAAACGTTCAGTTGGTCTGTGACCACAGACAGCTGATACTCGCTGTCAATACCTACTTTCCTGGCAGCAGCCATGATGCCTTCATCCTGCGCCAGACTTCTGTGGCAGACCTCTTCCAGGCACCGCATCACCCAGGTGGCTGGCTTCTCGGGGACAAGGGATATCCTCTGTGCATTTGGCTGATGACACCGCTCCGTACGCCCAACACCCCTGCTGAGCTGCAATACAACGAGAGCCATCAAGCTACCAGGAACATCGTTGAGCACACAATCAGCATGCTCAAGCAACGGTTCTGCTGTCTGGACCATTCTGGAGGAGCCCTTCAGTACTCGCCTGAGCGAGTCTCCCACTTCGTTGTTGTGTGCTGCATGCTGCATAACCTTGCAATTCTCAGGACCCAGCCAATGCCACCAGGCATTGGAGCACCACCAGAGGAGGAGGAGGAAGAGGAGGAGGAAGATGAGGAGGATGATCATCAGCAGCACCAAGGCGGGAGGGAGGCACTCAATGTACAAAGTGGAAGGGCCGTCCATCAAAGGCTCATAGCAAGTCGCTTCTAGGCCCCTTCTGAGGAAATGGCTTCTGCCATTCAAACAACCGGAATGAAGCCAACCCGCAACCCCTAAGCCGGTCAAGGCAACAATGATTTTGTTCCTGGCTGCCATTTATCTGTTCGGAAGTCGTGGGCCAAGACTGGTTACCCTACATTGAAGCTCCTTGTTGGCTTCTCATGGATGTGCTGGAATTGCTTACTCTCAACATCTCTTCGTACGTTTGGTCTGAGCAAATCCAGGCAAGATCTTAACCTTCGGTTAAAGAACATCATGGCCGAGGCCTGGTTGGTGACTGCATGTGTCGCACTCCGGTAGGCGAAGAGGAAATTGTCCACCTTATGCTGCAGCGGAATGTTGTCATTGTGCATAGCCTTTATTGCCTTCTTAAAGGTTTGTACGAACCTCTCAGCCAATCCATTTGTGGCTGGATGATACGGGGCCGATGTGTAATGCCTTACCCCATTCTTCTTCATAAACCTCCGGAACTCTTCGGACACAAACTGTGGTCCGTTATCGGAGCAAATCTGTTCTGGCAAGCCGTTCCTGGCAAAAGTGGTCCGTAGGACTGCAATAGTTTTCTCCGTGGTGGTGGAGGACATTTTGATGACCTCAGGCCATTTCGAGTGCGCATCCATGGCTATTAAAAACATTGAGTCCATGAATGGACCAGCAAAATCAATATGCACCCATTGCCATGGAGATGAGGGCCACTCACATGGGTGTAGAGGGGCATGTGGTGGTGCATTTTGGACCTTCTGGCATCCTGAGCAGCTCTTGGTCAGGTCCTCGATTTGTTTATCGATTCCCGGCCACCACACATAAGCCCTGGCAAGGCTTTTCATTTTTACCCCTCCCAGATGACCCTCACGAAGCTCATTGAGCACTCTATCCCTTAACTTGGGTGGAATTACCACTCGGGATCCACACATCAAGGTCCCCCGGCACACTGACAGCTGTTCTCTTCTTGTCGAGAATGCTGGCAACAGTGAGTCGCCATGTGCTGGCCACCCCTTCACCGTCAAATCATATACCCGAGACAGTGTCGGGTCATTTCGGGTCTCCTTTTCTATACGAGCGTTAGTTACCGGTAGGTATTCAACTATAGTCGAATGAAATATTTTGACAGGATCCACTGCTGGTGCTTCCTCCACAGTAGGCAGTGGCAGGCGTGATAGCCCATCAGCATTTCCATGCTGTTTCATGCCCTTATATTCAATCTCATAGTGGTGCGCCCCTAGAAAGAGTGACCATCTTTGTAGTCGTTGCGCAGTCATCACCGGAACGCCCTTCTTCAGATTAAAAATGGAGAGAAGAGGCTGGTGGTCAGTCAGCAAGGTGAATTTCTGCCCGTGCAGATAGTGATTGAACTTTTTCACTCCCCAAACTAGGCTGAGGGCCTCCCTGTCAATCTGGGCGTAGTTACGCTCGGCTGAGTTTAGTGATCGTGACGCAAAGGCTATTGGCCTCTCTGAGTCGTCCGAGAATGTCTGCGACAGCACCGCTCCAATGCCGTAGGGTGACGCATCACACGCCAACCGAATTGGTAGTGCTGGGTTGAAATGAGCCAATACCTCTTTCGATGTGATTAGTGTTTTGCTCTTCTGGAAAGCTCATTTACATTCGTCACTCCACTTCCATGGCACTCCAGTTTGCCGTAGGGTGTTCAGTGGGTGTAGTATTGTAGACAGATTTGGCAAGAACTTATGGTAGTAGTTTACCAGCCCGAGGAACGACCTCAGTTGTGACACGTTTTCCGGTGCTGGAGCCTTGACTACTGCCTCAATCTTTTCTGGGGACTTATGTAACCCCTCTTTATCGATAACGTGGCCATAATACGAGATCTGTTTTTTAAAAAATCTCGCATTTGGGGCGGTTAGCTCGGAGCCCATATTCCTTCAATCTAGTGAGCACCTGCTCCAGGTTGGTGAGGTGATCACTGTCATTTTCGCCCGTGTCCAGGATGTCGTCCAAATAACACTGGGTCCCTGGGATCCCTTGCAGGACTTGTTCCATTGCCCTTTGCCAAATAGCCGGAGATGATGCTACCCCGAATACCAGCCGGTTGTATTGGTAGAGACCTTTATGGGTGTTGATTGTGAGGTATTTTTTTGATGCTTCTTCTACCTCCATTTGCAGATACGCCTGGGCCAGATCAATCTTAGTGAAGCGTTTCCCTCCAGGTAGCGAGGCGAAAATATCTTCAATCCGCGGAAGTGGATATTGCACGGTGTGAAGGACTGGGTTCACTGCTCCCTTAAAGTCCCCACAGATGCGAACCTTCCTTGGTTCCCCAGGCGTGCAGCTCAATGACTTTTTCATCACAGGGACGATGGGTGTAGCCCACTCGCTCCAGTCTACCTTGGACAGTACTCCTGAACATTCCAAACTCTCCAGCTTTGCTTCGACAGCTGGGCGGATCGCATAAGGTACCGGTCTGGCCTTAAAAATTTTGGGCTTGCGTTTTCTTCGATTTTAATTGTTGCTGTCATGCCTTTTAGTGTTCCGAGTCCTTGCTGGAACACTTCTTGCGTGGCGGTTAGGATCTTTGACAGTCGCCCAGGTGTGACGTCGTCATCCTTTTTGGCAGCCACAGTCAGTGCTTGTATGGAATGCCAATCCAGCTGTATTTTCCGGATCCATTCACATCCCAGTAATGGTGGTCCTCCATCTTGCAATACATACAGGTCTAGTTTTGATGTTTCCTTACCGTTATATATAACGGTCACCCTTATTTTTCCTTTGGGGTAGACTTTTTGCCCCGTGTACGTCTTCAAAATAATTTTTGTGTCTCTCAAGGGTATGTGTGAGAATAGCCGCTCATAGTCCCGTCGGTTTATGACTGTTAGGGCTGATCCTGTGTCCAATTCCATTTTTACCTGGACTCCTGCTATCTTGAGAGTGACCCAAATGGTTCGGTGATCCTCCGTTTTGATCACATTATGTAGTTTCAGACAACTCAGCTCCCTGCCTTCGGAGTCGGTATCACTCTTTTGTTCATCTGAACTATTCTCCGTCACCTTATGTACCTTCTTGTACTTTTCTTTTGGAGATTCCTTATTGCTGGTTTTCTTTCCCGAGCTGCAGACTCGTGCTATGTGTCCTACTTTTCCACGCTGTCTGCACACTTTGTCTTTGAGCCAGCAATCATTGTGGTCGTGTGTTGTTCTGCCGCAGCGATAGCACTTCTCTGTTCTGTATGACATTTCGTTTGTGCCATATTCTTGCGGTCTCTGTTGTATCTCTGCAGCGCCCCGTGCTGCTGCTTCATATGATACCGCAATGCTGAAAGCCTTGTCCAGCGTAAGGTCCTTTTCAGATAAAAGCCGTTTCTGGGTTCCTTCACTTTGAAGCCCACACACAAACTTGTCCCTTAAGGTATCTGCCAGTCCCGTTCCAAACTGGCAGTGTTTCGATAGTTTGCGCAGTTCTGTTAAATATTCAGCATTGCTTTCATCCTTATGCTGGTTCCATTTGTGAAACTTGAATCTTTCTGCTATCAGCAGCGGTGTGGGGTTTAAATGTTCCTGTAGTATCGTCACTATGTCTCCAAAACTCTTTTCCACTGGCTTCGATGGGGTTACTAGATTTCGTAATAAGCCATACGTCTTTGCACCCATTAAATTTAACAATACCGGCGCTTTCTTGTCATCTGACACCTCATTTGCCTTGCAGTATACCTCGGTTTGTTCGACATATGTAGTCCAATCTTCGACTTCATTGTCAAATGCGGTGATACTGCCACTCTTCGGCATTTTGGGTGTGGTTTAAAATGGCTTAAAATGGCATCTCCCGCGCTTTCCTTCCTCCTCCGCTGCTGCCAACGCCACTCTCGGCGGTCCTCGTGGCAATGGCGGTGCCCTGTAGGTTTTGCGCGCTTCTCCAGCTCTGCTACCAACGCCGCTCTCGGCAGTCCTCATGGCAATGGCGGCGCCTCGCGGGTTTCTGCGCATCTCTCTCCCTCTCCTCGATGCTGCTCGGCCACTGAACACCGGCTGCGCCCTGTGCGCTCTGCCCTCTCTCTCTCTCTCCCGTCGACGCTGCTCGGCCCTTTGCTGTGCTGCTCGGTCGGGCTCTAGCCCACCGCTGTCCGGGAAGGGTCTGCGCACTACCTGTTGCCAGCCCGTTTCGCTGGACCACCGTGACTGGAAAGCCAAGCCTGGCTCTCAACAGCCTCCCCCACAATTCTCGAGTCTCTGCTGGATGACTGGGCGGTTGCCCGTGGTCGACGCCCGTGTCTCTGGCCTTGACCTCCAATCTACTGGTCTCCAGGAACGAATCCCTGGGAGGTGATGCAGAGTTGCAGGTAGGATCGAATTTGCCTCGTCGCCAATGTTGTGTCCGTCAGTAGTAAGACACAGACTGCAGGAGAACGGTACAACAGATGTTTACTGAACGTGGCTCACTCTGGAACTGATCTGTACAGATTACTACTCAGTGCTATATACAGGTGTGGTCACTGCCGGCACTACAGTATACATGAGCTGTAAAAGTAGTTCCCCCCTTAAAGGTATATACATTACAGTGACCAAGGCTGGGAATTTAACATCCAGGGGTATTCAATATTCAGGAAGGACAGGTAAAAAGGAAAAGGAGGTGGGGTAGAATTACTGATTAAAGAGAAGATTAACACAATAGTAAGGAAAGCTTTTAGCTCTGATGATGTGGAATCTGTATGGGTAGAGCTGAGAAATACCAAGGGGCAGAAAAAGTTAGTGGGAGCTGTATACAGACCCCCAAACTTTAATGCTGAGGTATGGGTTGGTATTAAATGAGAAATTAGAGCTGCGTGCAATAAGGGCACAACAGTTATCATGGGTGACTTTAATCTACATATGGATTGGGCTAACCAAATTAGTAACAATGCTGTGGAGGAGAAATTCCTAGAGATTATACAGGATGGTTTCCTGGACCAATATGTCGAGGAACCAACTAGAGATCAGGCCACCTTAGACTGGGTATTATGTAATGATTAAGTAGCAATGTTGTTGTGCGAGGCCCCTTGGGGAGGAGCGATCATAATATGATAGAATTCTTCATTAAGATGGAGAGTGAAGTAGTTGACTCAGACACTAGGGTCCTGAATTTAACTAAAGGAACCTACGAATGTATAAGGCGCGATTTGGCTAGGATGGTTTGGGGAACGTTACTTAAAGGGTTGACGGTGTATAGGCAATGGCAAACATTTAAATATTGCAAGGATGAACTACAGAAAATGTTCATCCCTGTTTGGCATAAAAATAAAACAAAAAAGGTGACTCAACCGTGGCTAACAAGGGAAATTAGGGATAGCATAAGATCCAAGGAGAGGACATATAAATTGGCCAGAAAAAGCAGCAAACCTGAGGATTTATCTGGCCTAAAAATGGATAAATCCCCAGGCCCGGATGAAATGTATCCCAGGCTGCTGTGTGAGGCAAAGGAGGAGATTGCGGGGGCTCTAACACATATATTCAGGACCTCTCTGGCCACAGGGGATGTGCCAGAGGACTGGAGAACTGCTAATGTAGTACCATTATTCAAGAAGGGTAGTAGGGAAAAACCGGGGAACTACAGGCCAGTGAGCCTAACATCAGTGGTAGGAAAATTATTGGAAAAAATCCTGAGGGACAAAATTTGTCTCCACTTGGAGAGGCAAGGATTAATCAGGGATAGTCAACATGGCTTTGTCAAGGGAAGATCATGTCTGACTAATTTGATTGAATTTTTTGAGGGGGTGACTAGGTGTGTGGATGAGGGTAACGCAGTGGATGTGGTATACATGGATTTCAGTAAGGCCTTCGATAAAGTCCCGCACAGGAGACTGGTCAAGAAGGTAAGAGCCCATGGAATCCAGGGTGCCTTGGCACATTGGATACAAAACTGGCTTAGTGGCAGAAGGCAGAGGGTGATGGTCGAAGGTTGTTTTTGTGACTGGAAGCCTGAGGCCAGTGGGGTACCACAGGGATCGGTGCTGGGTCCCTTGCTGTTTGTGGTCTACATTAATGACTTGGATATGAATGTAAAGGGTATGATCAGTAAGTTCGCGGATGATACAAAAATTGGTAGGGTGGTAAATAGCGAGGAGGGTAGCCTCAGTCTGCAGGACGATATAGATGGGTTGGTCAGATGGGCGGAACAGTGGCAAATGGAATTTAACCCGGAAAAGTGCGAGGTGATGCACTTTGGGGGGACTAACAAGGCAAGGGAATACACAATGAATGGAAAGACCCTAGGCAAGATGGAGGGTCAGAGGGATCTGGGTGTGCAAGTACACAGATCCCTGAAGGCGGCGGAACAGGTGGATAAGGTGGTAAAAAAGGCATATGGGATACTTGCCTTCATTAGCCGAGGCATTGAATATAAGAGCAAGGAGGTTATGATGGAGCTGTATAAAACACTGGTCAGGCCACAGCTGGAATACTGTGTGCAGTTCTGGTCGCCACACTACAGGAAGGATGTGATCGCGTTAGAGAGGGTGCAGAGGAGGTTCACCAGAATGTTACCAGGGCTGGAGCGCTTCAGCTATGAAGAGAGACTGGGCAGATTGGGTTTGTTTTCCTTGGAGCAGAGGAGGCTGAGGGGGGACATGATTGAGGTGTACAAAATTATGAGGGGCATAGATAGGATGGATGCTGAGGAGCTTTTTCCCTTAGTAGAGGGGTCAATAACTAGGGGGCATAGATTCAAGGTAAAGGGCGGGAGGTTTAGAGGGGATTTGAGAAAGAACTTTTTCACCCAGAGGGTGGTTGGAGTCTGGAACTCACTGCCTGAAAGGGTTGTGGAGGCAGAAACCCTCACAACATTTAAGAAGCATTTGGATGAACACTTGAAATGCCATAGCATACAAGGCTACGGGCCAAATGCTGGAATATGGGATTAGATTAGACAGGGCTTGATGGCCGGCGCGGACACGATGGGCCGAAGGGCCTCTATCCGTGCTGTATGACTCTATGACTATGACTCTATGACTGATTGGGAGCTGTTTAGGATTCAGCAATGGAGGACAAAGGGGTTAATTAAGAGGGGGAAATAGAATATGAGAGTAAGCTTGCAGTGAACATAAAAACAGACTGTCAAAGCTTCTATAGATATGTGAAGAGAAAAAGATTGGCGAAGTCAAGCATAGGTACCTTGCAGTCAGAATCAGGGGAATTTATAATATAGAACAAAGAAATGGGAGAACCAGTGGATGTGGTGTATTTGGACTTTCAGAAGGCTTTCGATAAGGACCCGCATAAGAGTTTGGCGAGCAATGTTAAAGTACATGGGATTCGGGGTAAGGTACTGACTTGGATACAGAACTGGTTGGCAGACAGTAAGCAAAGAGTTGGAATAAATGGGTCTTTTACCGAGTGGCAGCCAGTAACTAGTGGGGTATGGCAGGGATTGGTGCTAGGACCCCAGCTATTCACAATATATATAAATGATCTAGACGAGGGAACTAGATGTAATATCTCCAAGTTTGCAGATGACACAAAGCTGGGTGGGCGTGTGCGCAGTGAGGAGGATGCAGAGAAACTCCAGTATGATTTGGACAGGTTGGGTGATTGGGCAGATGCATGGCAGATGCAGTATAATGTGGATAAATGCGAGGTTCTCCACTTTGGTGGAAAAACAGGAAGACAGATTATTATCTGAACGGCAATAGATTGGGAAAAGGGGAAGTGCAATGAGACCTGGGTGTCCTTGTGCACCAGTCGCTGAAGGTAAGCATGCAGGTGCAGCAGGCGGTTAAGAAGGCAAATGGTATGTTGGCCTTCATAGTGAGAGGATTCGAGTACAGGAGCAAGGATGTCTTGCTGCAGTTGTACAGGGCCTTGGTGAGACCACACATTGAGTATTGTGTGCAGATTTGGTCACCTTATCTGAGGAAGGATGTTCTTGCCATGGAGGAAGTGCAGCGAAGATTCACCAGACTGATACCTGGGATGGCAAGAATGACGTATGAAGAGAGATTGGTTCGATTAGTCTTATATTCGCTAAAGTTTAGAAGAATGAGAGGGGATCTCATTGAAATTTATAAAATTCTAAAGGACTAGACAGACTAGATGCGGGAAGGATATTCCTGATGGCGGGGGAATCCAGAACCAGGGGTCACAGTCTAAGGATAAGGGGTAAGCCATTTAGGACTGAGATGAGGAGGAGTTTCTTCACCCAGAGAATGGTAAACCTGTGGAATTCTCTACCACAGATGGCAGTTGAGGCCAACTTATTAAATATATTCAAGAAGGAGTTAGATATATTTCTGAAGGCTAAAGGGATCAAGGGATATGGGGAGAAAGCAGGGACAGGGTACTGAATTTGGATGATCAGCCATGATCTCATTAAATGGTGGAACAGGCTCGAGGGGCCGAATGGCCTACTCCTGCTCCTATCTTCTATGTTTCTATGTTTCTATGTTGATTTCAGAGGTGTGGGTTCTGTTGTGTATGTACCTTTAAGCGAATAACTGGTCTCAGACTGCAGTACCGGCAGTGACCACCCCTGTATAAAAGGCGCTAGAGAGCCTCTGTTGTTTAGATTCGTTATGGACTTCCACCAGTAAACATCTGTTTGTTTTCACTCCTGCTAGTCCGTGTCTAAATCATTCACGGACTTAACACTGGCGACGAGGAAAGAAACGAACTTACCTGCAACTCAGCAGCAGCTCCGACGACGTTGTTGAAGGTCGGAGCCAGAAGAAAAGAAAAAAAAATAGAGGCAATTGAAACTCGAGAAACGGGCATCGACCGTCAATCATCGGGTTCAAGGCTTTGCAGGAGCGACTTTCCAGAGCCAGGCTGGGTTCCTCGGTCCGTGGTTTCCCAGCTAATCGGGCTGGTGGCAGGTAGTGCTCTGATCCTTCCTGGGCTGCGGCGGGCTGAAGCTCGATCGGGTGGCCTTTCAACGGGGCCGGGCAGCGAGTCGGGAAGCAAAGAGAGAGAGAGAGGGTGGAGCACACAGGGCGCGGCCGGTGTTTCGAAGCCGGGCAGCGTTCGGACCTCAGAAGAGGGAGGGAAGTGTCCCAGAGTGTCCGCTCCACGACGGGAAAATAATAAAAGAAAAAGAATACGCGCAAGAAACCGTGGAAAGCAGCGCTAACAACAGCAGGGAAGAAGACAAAGTGCAGGAGGCGCCATTTTGTTAAATCGGAGAAGAAGGCAAAGCGCGGGAGGCGCCATTTTAGATTTGCAAAATGCCGAAGACTGGCTGTATCACTGCTTTTGATAATACATTAGAGGACTGGACCACGTATGTGGAAAGAGTAGATGTATATTTCGAGGCAAACGATATAGCGGAGGGGAAAAAGGCATCGATATTGTTAAACTTAATGGGCGCTAGAACGTACGGCCTATTGCGGGATCTGATTACTCCAGCCAAACCGAAGGCGAAGAGTTTTAACGAAATTGTTGCTGTTCTACAGGAGCACTTAAACCCTGCACCGCTGTTGATAGCAGAAAGATTTAAATTCCACAGGAGAACTCAGCACAAAGATGAGAGCAATGCTGAGTATCTAACGGAACTGCGCAAGCTATCAAAGCACTGCCAGTTCGGAGCAGGACTGGCAGATACCCTACGGGACAAGTTTGTCTGTGGACTCCTGAGTGAAGGAACACAGAAGAAGTTACTCGCAGAAAAAGAGCTGATGCTAGATCAGGCTTTCAGCGTGGCAGTATCGTATGAAGCAGCAGCCAGGGAAGCTGCAGAAATTCAACAAAAACCACAGGAATACGGCACCCACGAAATGACATGTGATTTGCAAAATGTTATCGCTGCGGCAGAACTAACCATGACCAGAAGGACTGCTGGTCCAAAGACAAAATATGCAGACAATGCGGGAAGATTGGACACATTGCACGAGTTTGTAGGTCTGGGAAGAAGACCAGCGACAACAAAAAGGCTACTAAGGAACTGTACAAGAAAGTACAAAAGATGACAGACAGTAGTTCCAAAGACCAGATGAGCGATAGTGAATCTGGAAACAGGAGACTAAGCTGTCTCAAACTTCACAATGTAATCGCAAAAGAGGATCACCGAACCATTTGGGTCACTCTCACGATAGCAGGGTCCCAAGTTAAAATGGAATTGGATACAGGATCAGCGCTAACCGTCATGAATCGACGAGACTACGAGCGGCTATTTTCACACATACCCTTGAGAGAGACATCCATCGTCTTGACGACGTATACGGGGCAAAAACTATACCCCAGAGGAAAAATAAGGGTGCCTGTCGAATACAATGGCAAGAAAATACGGAAATTGTATCTCTACATACTGCCAAATGGTGGACCACCGTTATTGGGGCGGGAATGGATCAGGAAGATAAACTTGGATTGGCATTCCATTCATGCAATGACAGTGGACGGTAATAAAGATGACGACATCACTCCTGGACGATTGTCAACAATCTTAGCTAACGCCAAAGAGGTATTTCAACAAGAACTGGGCACGCTTAAAGGCGTAACCGCCTCGTTAAAAATAGAAGAGAATGCAGTTCCCAAGTTTTTCAAAGCGAGACCGGTACCATATGCAATTCGCCCAGCCGTCGAGGTAGAGCTGGAGAATCTGGAGAAGGCGGGTGTGTTGTCTAAGGTCGACTGGAGCGAGTGGGCGACACCCATCATTCCTGTCATGAAGAAAACGTTAAGCAATGAGTCCGGAGAGCCAAGGAAGATTCGCATCTGTGGGGATTTCAAGGTGACGGTGAACCCTGTCCTTCACACAGTACAATATCCTCTTCCAAGGATAGAAGACATCTTCGCCTCACTGTCTGGAGGGAAGCGTTTTACAAAAATTGACCTAGCACAAGCATATTTGCAGATGGATGTTGAAGAGTCCTCTAGGAAGTATCTCACGATAAACACTCACAAAGGTCTTTACCAGTATCATCGATTGGTATTCGGAGTAGCATCGGCTCCGGCGATATGGCAAAGAGCGATGGAACAAGTCCTGCAAGGGATTCCGGGGACTCAGTGTTACTTGGACGACATCCTTGTAACAGGTGAAGATGACAGTGAACACCTTAACAACCTAGAACAGGTGCTCACTAGACTACGGGAACATGGGTTGCGAGCCAACCGCCCCAAGTACGAATTTTTTAAGAAAGAGATATCGTATTGTGGCCACGTGATTGATGAAAAGGGGTTACATAAGTCCCCTGACAAAATTGAAGCGGTTGTTAAGGCCCCAGCGCCTGAAAATGTGTCGCAACTGAGGTCATTCCTCGGGTTGGTGAATTACTATCATAAGTTTTTGCCGAATTTGTCGACAATTCTGCACCCACTGAACGCCCTGCTACGAACGGGGGTAGCATGGAAATGGAGCCATGATTGTAAACGTGCTTTTCAGAAGAGTGAGGACTTAATCACTTCGAAGGAAGTATTGGCTCACTACAACCCAGCACTGCCAATCAGGCTGGCGTGTGATGCCTTCCCTACGGCATTGGGGCGGTACTGTCACATAAATTCCTTGATGGTTTGGAGAGGCTGATAGCTTTTGCGTCACGCTCGTTAACTTCTGCCGAGCGTAACTACGCCCAGATTGACAGAGAGGCCCTCAGCCTAGTGTGGGGGGTGAAGAAGTTCAATCACTATCTGCACGGTCAAAAATTTACTCTACTAACCGATCATCAACCTCTTGTCTCCATTTTCAACCCTCAGAAGGGCGTACCGATAATGACAGCACAACGGCTGCAGAGATGGTCCCTTTTCCTAGGGGCACACCAATATGACGTCGAGTACAAAGGAACTAAACAGCATGGAAATGCTGATGGATTGTCACGTCTACCGTTGCCGACGGTGGAAGAAGAAGACCTTGCGGTGGATCCAATGGAGTTATTCCACTCGACCATAGTCGAATGTCTCCCTGTGACGAATGCAAACATAGAAAAGGAAACATGGAATGACCCGACACTATAACGGTTCTATGATTTAACGGTGAAGGGATGGCCAGTACATGGCGAACCACTGCTGCCAGCATTCTCGCCGAGAAGAGAACAGCTGTCAGTGTGCAGAGGAACCTTGATGTGTGGATCCAGAGTAGTAATTCCACCTAAGTTGATGGATAGAGTGCTCCATGTGCTTCATGAGGGTCATCTGGGTGGGGTAAAAATGAAGAGCTTAGCCAGAGCGTTTGTGTGGTGGCCGGGAATCGATAGAGAAATTGAAGAGATGACCAAGAGCTGTGCAGGATGCCAGAAGGTCCAAAACGCCCCACCACAAGCTCCTCTGCATCCATGGGAGTGGCCCTCATCTCCATGGCAAAGGGTGCACATTGATTTTGCTGGTCCCTTCATGGACTCAATGTTTTTAATTGCGGTGGATGCACATTCAAAGTGGCCAGAGGTAATAAAAATGTCCTCAACCACCACGGAAAAAACTATCACAGTTTTACGAACAATATTCGCCAGGAATGGGCTGCCTGAACAGATTTGCTCTGACAATGGACCACAGTTTGTGTCTGAAGAGTTCCGGAGGTTCTTAAAGAACAATGGTGTTAAGCATTACACATCTGCCCCATATCATCCAGCCACTAATGGATTGGCCGAGAGGTTTGTCCAAACATTCAAGAAGGCTATCAAGGCAATGTGTAATGAAGAGATACCCCTACAACACAAGGTGGACAACTTCTTGTTTGCCTACCGGAGTGCGACACATGCGGTTACCAAACAAACTCCAGCCATGATGTTCTTCAATCGAAGACTACGATGCCGCTTGGATTTGGTTAAGCCAAACGTCCGAAGAGATGTGGAGAACAGGCAGTTTCAGAATATGAATGAAAGGCCGACCAGGAGTTTTAAGATAGGTCAACCAGTTTTGGCCCGGGACTACCGCACTGAGAAATGGCAGCCAGGAACGATTTGTACACGACAAGGACCTCTCATGTATACCGTGGACGTTGGGGAGAGCATTGTAAGACGCCATGCTGACCAGATTCTAGAGTCACTGGAGAACGTCAACGCCACACCACGATCTGATACACCTGGTAATGAAATCGACGTTCCAATTGCAGCTACCGCAGAACCGGTAATATTGGAAGCAGATGAGCCAAACAACGACATTGATTCCGACTCAACATTGCCAGAAGAACCTGTTACCCCAAAGAGGCGTTATCCAGACAGAATCAGGAAGCCTCCTCAAAGACTGAACTTATAATTGCTTAAACTTAACCACTGTATCTAGTAACCGTAATTGTGATTGTAATTCGTTATCATTTAGTTGTTAAATGAATGTTATGTACTGTTTATCTAAAAGGGGAGGAATTGTTGTGTATGTACCTTTAAGAGAATAACTGGTCTCAGACAGCAGTACCGGCAGTGACCACCCCTGTATAAAAGGCGCTAGAGAGCCTCTGTTGTTTAGATTCGTTATGGACTTCCACCAGTAAACATCTGTTAGTTTTCACTCCTGCTAGTCCGTGTCTAAATCATTCACGGACTTAACAGGTTCCCCTGTGTCAATTACTGTTTTGGGACTGAAACTCGCCTCTGCTGATGTCACTTATCCAGTTTCATTTAAGGGCTGCTTGCTGCCTTGGCTCATTCCACTGGTTTTTGGTCGATGCTGCACCTCCTCCAAGCTGTTATCTCCTTGAAAAATGGCCAGCTCCAAGGCAAGGGCCTTCCCCGAGGTTCTCGGATGAGGCGCTGTGTATGCTGGTTGAAGGGGCAAGAGCTAGCACGGAGGTGCCCTTCCCCTCATCTGGGAGGAAGAGGCCTCCCAAAGAAACCAAGGCTGTGTGGGTTTAGCTGGGAAGGGATATAACCTCCAGATCTGTGTGCAGATTGGGTGATTGTTTCTGTTTATTGATGAAATGCCATCCCTGTGGGAATGTATTAAAATTAGGTGATGGCAAACTGTTGGCGTGATGTCATCTGTTATTTCGGCTTAGGCAGCTCCACATTGTGGGCTCCGCGACACTTGCGTGGTCAGGTTGGTGGTCAGAGTGAAAGGAGGCCAGAGAGCCATGTCCATTGTCTATCATGTGTTAAGAAGGAGCCAAGCACATGTGCCACAATGGGCAACCTATGCAAATTTGGCCAGCGTGAGTGCATTCCTTGCACGACGTGCTTCCATGCGCTGGTGCCTTCTGCCCTGTGCAGCATCAGGTGGGTGAGCAGGAGGTTGGGGCTCCTGCTGCTGTTGCTGCTGAGCTGCCTGGTTCTGCTGCTGTCGTGGCTGCTCCTCATCCGAATCTGAGGTCCATGCTAAAAGGAAAATCTGGTTCCCATGCTGCTGGCAGATACCTCCATTGGGGAACCGCTCAGTCCAAATGGGGAGAGGGTCTTCCAAGGAGGTCCCACAGTTGAGAGATAGAAGCTGCAGCATCTCTGACTTCGGTAGGCCTGGTAAAAGTGCTGAAAGACATTTGGAACAAAAGTTCTGCCACTGTAACTGCTCCCTGATGAAAGCTCCGTTTTAATGGTGGAGCTGCAGCTGTGAGGAGGCCACCCACTTGTCCACCTGCCAGGATTAGCTGCGTGGTTTAGGAGGGTTGTGCAACATGCTGAAAATGTGGTAAAATAATGAAGGCCTGTCAAAATAGAATTATAGAGGCCCTTAATTACTATTTAAGGGTCTTAACTGCCTCTCCCGACTGATGGAGGCGGGACTGAATCGCACCCACCAAACCCGCCTCTGGCAAAATTGTGCGGAGGCGGGTTGGAGGTGGGTTCCGAACCCGCCCACAGTTTTTGCCATTTTGCCAACTTTCCCGCCTCCAAACCCACCTCCTCGGGGCTGGGAAAATCGCCCCCATTGCAATTACTGCTCCAGCATGCTTGGTGTTTGATATTGACAGTGGCCTGTTTGTGGCTTTATGTACCTGTGCCTGCATTTTCAGGGAAATATGTATTTGAACCCTTAGGTTTCTCTGTCATTCACATTCCTTAGTGTCTTCAATTAAGTGTATACTCTATTCCTTTCTATCTTCCCAAATGAATTACCTCACACTTATCCACATTAAAGTGCATCTGCCACACGTCTGCCCATTTTGTTAATTTGTTGAAATCTTGAAATCTTTTTACCTCATTGTTTGCCAAACCTCCTACATTTTACATACTGTCATCAGTAAATTTCAAAATGTGCCCCCTATGCTTAAGTCCAAATCCTCTATACATACAACTGAAGTTATTACAGCTAATTGGATAAGGGAATGTGGAGATATACATATTCTCCCATAGGCAGAGTGAAAGAAACTTTTAAGATGCAGATGTTAGAACAGATTCTTCAGAATTCGATAAGGCCTGATCAGCCATTAACCCTTTGAACTTGAGAACTGTAACCTGTGAATTCTCCAGTTACTTGTACCGTAAGTGTGCTAAATGTATGTGCAATTATTATTAATAGTAGTTATCACTGTATGCTTAATTCCTATGAATTCCAAATAGCCTCCTTCTGTGCCATTATGACTCTATGGGGGAAAAATTCAGTTGCTTTACGCCTCCTGTTAGTGCCCTAATAGCGCGCTAATGGGGTGCAAAGCAACTAGCGCCTGGGCGCGGCAATGTTTGCGCTGCTCGTGAAATTGACCAGACATTTTGCGGCAGCGGTAAACACTACCGCCACGATCTCCTGCACCCACAGATCGTGACATCAATTGAGCATGCAACGCCCCTGTAGCGCCCCTGTCTTTCCACCTGCCGCTAGCAACGACAGGTTGAGGGGAATGTTTTGCAGTCGGGAAGGGACTGGGGGAGTGCTATTTAAAGGTTGCCGCTTCCTACCTTTTTTTGTTGGCGACATTTTTGCACCATGCATTCTGAGAGAGAAAGAGACACTTCTGGAGAGATTCAACACTGTGTGAAGGAGTTTTGGGTACTGAGCAGCCCTTTGCAGGTTCATTTTGATTTGACCGTCCTTGCATCGATTTAGAAGAGTCTATGGGGGTTGCACTCTGAGCTCTTTCCCTGGTCCTCTCCATTGTTCTTTCCAGCAGATTTGATGTACAGGTCTGTCCAGGCTGAGATTCAGGGCTACAATGAGCAGGGTGTGGATGGAGAGCAAGATCAACCCTCCCCTTTAAGAACTGGCTGGTGCCAGTGTATCTGTGTTCTTTTGCTGACTGACATCACATGAGCTTTGCCAGCGCTCTGAAGTAGCACCTCACTCCTCGGCGTTAGTGCCTTAAGAGAGGGGTGTAGTGCCTGATTTAGCACTCCAATCACCTCCAGGGGCGATAGAAGCCAAGTTTGCAGTCAGAGGCAATAATTAGCACCAGGCGCTAAACTTTGCGCTCGGCCGATAATTGCGCCCCAAACAGGGCGATACCGAATTTCTCCCCCTAAGACTTATGACTCTATGAAAGCCTTTAAATGCCTTTGAAGCTGAGATGAGAGGGCTGTCCTATGAGGAGCGATTGAGTAGATTGGGTGTATATTCTTTGGAATTTAGGTGAATGAGAGGTGATCTCATTGAAATGTATAAAATTCTTAGAGGGCTTGACAGGGTAGATGCTCAGAGGCTGTTTCCCCTGGTGGGAAAATCTAGAACTAGGTGGCCTAGTCTCACGGTAAGGGGTCAGCCATTTAGGACTGAGATAAGGAGACATTTCTTCACTCAGAGGTTGAGAATCTTTGGAATTCTCTACACCAGAGGGCTGTGGATGCTCAGTTGTTGAGTATATTCAAGACTGAGATCGATAGATTTTTGGGCACTAAGAGAATCAAGGAATATGGGGATAGGGAGTTGATGTAGAAGTTCAGCCATGATCTTATTGAATGGCGGAGCAGGCTCGAGGGGCCTTATGACCTACTCCTGCTCCTAATTCTTATGTTCTTATAATTAGAACAAGATGTGAACCTAGCACTGACCCCTGGGTACACCATGCCCAACTCTTTCCAGTCCAAGCCACACCCTTAAACTCTTTGTTTCCTATTCTGCAAACAACTTTCTATCCATGCTACTTCATTTCCTCTCTTACCATCACCTGAATTTTTCCAACAAGTCTCATATGAGACAACCTATCTAAAACCTCTAATAATCTATATATGCTACCTATCCAATTAGTCATCTCTTAAAATACCTCTATTAATTTTGTCATATTTGACTTGCCTTTCACAAGTCTGTGTTTGTTGTCCTTGATTAACCCTGCATTTCTAAATGGTCACTAATTTTTCTTGAATTATGGATTTTAAGAGTTTGTTCACAACTCATGTTATGTTAACTTGTCTATAGTTACCTGGTTTATTCTTCTCTTCCTTCTTGAATGGAGGTGGTAAATTTAATATCCTGTGCAAATGGTCACACACAATTTGATGATCATGGAGTAAAAGTCCTACCAATTCATGTATGGGTGCACAGGTATACAGGGGCATGTAGAGCTATATGCCATGTGAAAATATCCAAGTGCTTCATTCTGTTCTTCACTGTAGCCTTAAGAAAATCCCCTGATTCCAAGCAGTGCAGCCCAGAACAATGAAAACATTACCGTACAATAATATCCACAAAGACTTGCAGCAAAAATTATGGTGGAAATTTTAACCTTCAAAAATGGGTGTGTTTGGGTTTAGGTTGGGCGGGATGTTAATATGTAAAAAATCTCAAACCAGAACCTAACCCACCTCGAACATACCCACTTTCGGTTTTAACGGAGGTGGGACAGTGTGTGGGCAATCAACCCACTCCCAGGAGGTGGGTCGCTTATTTAAATATTTTAAAAAGGCTACGTGCCTCAGATTCTATCTCTCTTCCAGCTTTAACGCTGGCTGGCCGGGTTTCCCAGACCTCAGGAAACCCGCAAATAAAGGATGTGAAAACTGCTGAATAGAAGAGGTCATTACTTTTCCAACACTGCTTGTGGGCCAGGAGGAGCAAGAGTGCTTTCCCCCAGCCCCCCAGCCCCCCAAGCAATCTTGTTTCCCACCCCACGCGATCAGAATGCCCTGCGATCGGACCACTCCACTGTGATCACTGATGCCCCACTGTGATCACCAACCCCCCACTGTGATCACCGACCACCCTGAACACCAAACCCCCCCGTGATCACAAGCCCTCCCGCGATCACCGATCCACCACCGCAATCACCAACCCCACCACGATCATTGACCAGCCTGCTATCTCAGACGCCCCCGCTATCTCCGACCCCCCCCACCAGCTATCTCCGACCCCCCACCCCGATCACTGACCCCCAATCACCGACCACCCCCACCCCGCATTTACTGATCTCCCCCGATCAATGATTCCCCCCCCCGCCGCCGCGATCACCTCTATCCCAACCAGAACTCCTCCCCCACCTCTGCCCCCCCCCCCACATGGAAATCCCTCCTCAGTAAATATCAGGGCCATTGTGTCTGCCAGCTCTTTAAAAGAGCTAAATGAGCAAAACTATTAAAGTTCTAGGGACAGGTTTTCCTCATGCCGTTGACCCCTGTGCACCAGTTTCCCGGGTGCTGGGATGAGGAAAAATGGGCAGAAATGCCACACCAGGCCACCCATCTATTTTCATATGACTTACCATGGTAGGAAAATAATTTCTGACACTGCATTTAGTGGGTTTGCTTCAACTTATCCCAAAAAGAACAATCAATTGGAACACTGGCAGAATTCATCTTTCTTTGTATTTTTGCATTTAGTGTGAATTCTTGTAAAGTACATTTTCACAATATCTAAAAAACAGTAAACTGGAAAACATGTCTAGTTTGGCAAACAGGGACTGAATGGGCCCGATGGCCTCCTTCTGTGCAGTATAATTCTATGATTTAGGCAGCCAGTGGAAAATGGCAGAAAGTCATCTCTGTCCTTGTTCTGGCATTGAGCTTGGTGGATTTGCTTCAACTTTTTTCCAAAAGAACCAACACTTGTGTTTCCTCATTCTTAATATTTTATTTAGATGACAGATGAATTCCTGTAAAGTATATTTTCACAATACCCAAGAAATAGGAAACTGCCAAACATGTCTGATATCCCTCAAGGCTGCAGACCTCTTTAGCATATAATTCATTAAGTTAACAATACAATGAATAACCTTCTTTATACCACTCGTGGGGTGCAGACCATTAAATACACTTTTGTTAATCATGGTCTCTTATTTGCATAATTTATTCAGCTGTGGGGAATGGAACTAATTTCCCAGTAAACTCAGAATTACCTCAGTCAGCAACTGCAAAAAAGTACTTGTTAACAATTTGTAATGATTTTCTCTAAGTTTCTATCTGCGTGACTCATTGACCTGACGAAGGAGCAGCGCTCCGAAAGCTTGTGATTTCAAATAAAACTGTTGGACTATAACCTGGTGTTGTGTGACATCTTACATTTGTCCACCCCAGTCCAACACCGGCATCTCCACATCATTGAAATAGGAAATATATTCCAACATTAGCGAGTTAGAAAAGAACTGATGTGGAGAGTGTGCATCTATTACTAGAAGCTAACAAAAAGGTTTGATGCTTGCATTCATTAAATTCATATTGTTTGCAAATTTAGACTGCCCAAGAGACTTTGAAAATTAATAAAAACATTATGCACGAGTTGGGCTGTAATTACTTATAATTTGTATTCATAATCTCCATTTATAGGATTTTCAAAGTGGTGGACAAAACCTTCTGGAAGAAATTGAAAGCCACTTGAAAAGATACTGAAGGTATTAAAATGTCCTGCACATTTACTGTAGCTTATGCTAAAAAAATAAAGTAACTTCGAGTATATTTTACAATACAAAATACTCAATGTCAATCCAATGAGTGGAATTTATCCACTTTTAATGTGGGGAGCCTTGGTACTCTTTACCCATTTGCAAACACATTACACACTGTCTACTGACCCCAGGGTGACATTGTACCACCCATTGGCTTAGGCATCATCTTGTCAACTTTGTGTAGTACACATGAGTTTACACAATGCTACTCCTATTGCCAGACCACCAGGATGGTTGAGTCTTAACTGAGTTGACATAATACGATCCCCTTTGGATTCAGTGACTTTATGCTGGGATTTTCTTTGTTGCATTTATTCATTGAGGGTACCCATGTGGCTTGAAAATCTTAGTATAACAAGGGCAATATACCAGTCCTGGAAGTGCTTGATACACTGGGTGTCCAACGTTAGATAGTGTCCTATACTTCCAACAATGAGATTACTTATCTTGATGAGTCCCAAAAAAATCACCCCAAAAACAGAATATATAAATTCAAAAGGGAAAAAGACAGCTGAGAGGTTAAGATAGCATTAATAAACCACAAGACTGAAGGTCATCAGTACCTTTACATTGTGTTAAACCTCCAACACACACCATGAATATTTCATTTTACGTAATATCTACATGACTGAGCATTTTAATAGAAAAAGTTGTGCCATTTTACCATGTAATTTTGTATCTCCCAATGCTGTATATGGAGCTCTCCCTCTCTCCCTGATTGCCTTTACATATTAGTGGTCTGCACATCAGACAGAAAGAGAAACAGTGTTGTTTGCACAGCTGTTTATATTTGAATTCGAAAGTATTTACTTTCCTCAGTGAAAAACTTGACATTTGTCTTTGCACAAACTATGTATCGTTTTTCCAAATGATTTTTAGAAGTTACTTCAGTTAAAGTCTCAGCAAAGTATTATGAAGTGCATGTCAGAGGACCAATTTCCTTCCCCACCCCCTTACCAGGGGCTCAGAAACCTACCTGATCTAAATGTACCTGAACCTGACTGAATTTCTGGGTTCAGGTAATTTGCAAGGTCTATTCTTCGGACAGGCAGAAATACTGCCTATGAATGGCCTGCACCAGCACAAATTCCTATTGGGCTCTCAGCCTTTTGGCCAATTAAAGGATTTGGAAAGAGATTGCTCCAGAGACATTGTTGTACGTGTGGGGCTTCTGATTGCTTGGAAGGGACTGGCTACAACCCCGAATGCCCACTTTCTCTGGGTGATTCTCTCCAGTGGAATACCAGGAAAAATGGCACAGAAGGCATTATGACATCACTTCTGTGTCACTTGCATTATATTTAAATGTTTCAGGCAGAAACTTACATCCATGCTCGGAATGCCCCCAGAAATGCATATCAAATACAAAAGGTACGGTAACCTGACGTAATGATCTCTGGTCCAATTTCCTCTGCCTTTTGTCATGAAACCAGGTGCACACATTGGGTTAGGCAGAACGTTGATGCAGCTACATCATGGACAGAGTAGGCTCAATGAGCCAACTCGTCCTTTATTTTTTTCCATATGTTCTATTGAAGAGTCTATACCTGAACTGATAATTGTTCTTTCTCTTTACGCATACTGGCAGGCCTGCTGCGTATTTTCAGCCTTTTCTATTTTTCTTTTACATTTCTTTATAGAGGGCTTTTCACGTACCAAATGTCCCAAGGCTATCTGCAGAAACTTGGAGGACACCAAGCTGCAAGTTAAAAAGAAATCACAGGAGATAACTGAAAGCATGGTCGAAGAGGTAGGTTTTGGAGAGGCTCTTGAAGGTGGGAAAAGAGAGCTTAGCAAGGCAGAGTGATTTTTTTTTGCATAAAACTCAAAAAAGTAATAATTATACTTTGAATAAGGAAAGACGGTGCTGTAGAAGGACATAGGGATTTGGGGGTTCAGGGTTCACAAGACAACACCTCAAATGCAAAAGATAATAATTAAAAAGATAATAATAGTCAAAAAGATAATGGAATACTGGGTTTTATGGTAAGAGGTATAAAATATAAAAGTCGAGATGTAAAGGTGAATTTATATACAACCTAAGTAAGACCACATTTAGGAGTACTGTGTGCAGTTTTAGGCTCCACAGAATAGGAAGGATGTTGAGGCAATACAGAGGGTACAGCACAGGTTTACTAAGATGTTGCCTGTCATGAGTAAATACAAATATTAAGAATTGGGGCTGTTTTTGTTAGAACAGGAGGTTATGGGGTAATTCGATAAAGGTGTTTAAAATTATGAAGGGATGGGACAGAGTAGATGGAAACAGACTATCTCTTGTGGTTTAGGTGTCTATAACAAGAGGTCTAAATGTAGAGGTTTAGGCTAGAGAGCAGGAGAAAGTTATTTTTTACACAGAGGGTTGTAGGGTTGTAAGGGGCACTATCAGTGTTACTGATTGAAGCAGCGAACATGTCAATGTTTAAGAATAGAATTATATAAGTGGTTGAAGGAAAGGGGAATGAAACAATATGGGAAGGGAAAGGGTACATGGGATTAGGATTACTGCTCACATGGAGAATAACCACCAACGTAGACTGGTTGGGCTGAATGGCTTGTTTCTGAGTTGTAATTTCTGTGTATAACTGTTGAACATACACTAGATATACATACGTTTGACTTGCACCTTTCATTTTGTATGGTGGTATAGCTCTTAAGTATTTAAGATAGCTTTTAACCTTGTTCTTATATCTAACATACTGAGAATGTAGAAGTAATTGGTCATTTAAAATGCATGAGACAAGAATACTGTAACACTGGGTACAACATAGTTGCTTTGGTTAGTGAAAATGTTCCAGCTGACGTGATGACGACAGGAGTTCCCAAGGGCAATCACATTGAGCAGCTTCCACTGTAGCTCCATTCTCATATTTGCGAATGTGAATCTGTTAATTGTGCATCTACATGAGTCAGTTTAACAGCTCATTATTCACTAACTGTTTTAGTCTAGCCAGTGCAAATTTCTTCAAGATGTCCTAAAGAGCCTTATTACTGTAAATATGAACAAGCATTTTCTTCTTCTAAATAAATTAATTTTTATCCTAGAGCATGCTTTATATAGACCCTTGTTAAATGTAGACATATATATACACAAATGTTGGAAAATTAGTTATACACTTAAGGAGATTGGTTTTTTTCTAGTAAAATAATAAGCAGCCGTTTTATAATGATATTGCATTTCTGTGTTCTTTGAATCCCCAGGTCACTGGGATTTTAATCATGTTTAACACATAATTACTGTAGTTCATTTTGGCTTTGGCTCCTGGGATTAGATGAGGGTTTTCAGAAATTTAAACTAAAATGAGAGTAGATACTGACAACATTAACACCACAATGGCTGCCATGAAAGCCATTAACAAGATCAACCTCAAATTGAATTCAAGACCCTACTCATCTGTAATGAGAAAAAATAAAAATAAAAACAATATAAACTTCTTGTACCCATTTGATGAGTTTCAGAAATTCTTGTCTGGATCCAGCAAAAGGTGTGACATATTAAGGGATAGAGAAACATTCCGACTTTGTCTGACTCAATCTTCTTGACTCACACCAGTGCTCAGAAATTACAAAGAGTGGGATTAGCATTATTGATCAGAGCAGTAATCATGTACATACCAGCTCATTTTTCCAACTCAAAGAGGATTTTTTTAGGGACTAAGAATGTTCTACAAGAGAAGAAAATAAGCAGAAAAACAATCATGTTTTACATGAAGTCAAATTGGCTTTGAACTTATTAGTGATGAAATAGAAACTATTAACCCTAGGAAAGAAAGCACTTGCTTTTATATAGTGCTTTCCACAATCCCAGTCTTCTCAAACCCCTTCACAGCCAATGAAATACTTTTTTTTGAAGGTAGTTACTCTTGTAATGTAGGGGAAACATGGCAGCCAATTTGCACACAGCAAGGTCCCACAAACTGCAATGAAATAAGTTACCAGATAATCGGGATACTTTTCCCATTCTCTGTGTAGGCAGAAGTTTGGTGGAGTGCATTGCCCGGCTGAAATGAATAAAATCAATGGGATAAAAATTAGGCTGGTTCTACTTTGGGTAGATGATCTACTCCACCAGGTAACTGGCCACTGGGTAAAGGTGAAAATGACCCCCAATCTGTTTTTGGTGATGTTGGTTGAGGGATAAATGGTATTCTTCTTTGAATTATGCCATTGGATCTTTTACATCTGCCTGAGAGGCAGCAGGGTGTAATTTCAACATGGCAAGTTTGTTTAGGCGGTTTCCATTATAAATGTGGGCATAAGAATTTATAATAGAAATATATTAAAATAAGAACAGAATGAATGACATTAAAATGGAGGCTTGATTAGGTCTGCACTCCCTCGTTCAATTACACCCCTCCATCTAAACACATTTTACTTGAAGTTTTCACTTAATCTCGCTTCCCTGTGTGCAATTCAACAGGAGATTAACTAGTATATATCTGTTTTTCAAAAGATGTGCTGCATAGTTCCAGCAGGTTTGATTTTTATTTGGCATTTTTAAGCTCTTGTCTCTCTGCAACCAGTTTTACTTTTGCTGTCATTCTCTTGCCATTGAGATACCAAGGCCGCGATTTTGCAGGCGCCCAGAGGGCGGGTTCGGAGCCGGGTTCCGCTGTCAAGATCAAAATGATTGACGGCGGGTTGGGAACCCGCAGCGAACTCGCCTCCATGAAAGTTTCCAAAGTGTCGGGTCTGCAATTTCAGAACAGACCCGACACCAAGCGGTGGGGGAGGCATTTAAGATAGTTAACTACTTGTTAAATGCTTGTTAAAGACTATGTTGCCAGCCTTTTTCTATTTTCCCACATTTTCAATGGGCTTCACGTCATTCGGTGATCACGTCAGGTAAGTATGTCGGGAGGTCAATCGAGCTGAATAGTTCCCAGCTGCAACTGCAGTATAAAATCTAACCTTTCACAACTGTTCAGTTTGCAATGTCAGAATTTGCTGATTTCAGGAATTGGAATACACATTTGTTCTGTATTTTGGCTGTAAGTGTATTTTGTAAACTCTATATACACTGTCACCTCTTTGGAATAACCTCTCTCCCCATTGACTGATTGCTTCCACCATCTCATCCTCAACTGCCATATATAACAGCAGAATGGGAATGATTTATACTCTCTCACCCTGGTCCTCAGAATCGGAAGATGATCAGCCGCAGCAGCAGCAGAACCAGGAACACCAGCAGCACCAACAACAAGAGCGCCAACCTTCTCCTCAACCAACTGATGCTGCACAGGGCAGAGGCTGTCAGCGCAGGGCTGCACCCCGCCGCAGGAGATACCCCCAACACAGGGTTTACAGGCAGAGGATGAGCTTCCTCAACATGACTGAGCAGCAGTGCCAAAGGAGGCTGAGACTTTCGCGACATGTAGTCGCAGACATTTGCACAATGCTTGATCAAGACCTGCAGCTCAGAGGAGCAAGTGGACATGCCTTACCAGTGGCTGTCAAAGTCACCACCGTCCTCAACTTCTTTGCATCAGGCTTCCTCCAGGGATCAGCAGCAGACATTAGCGGCATCTCTCAGTCGGCCGGCCACAGATGCATCACACAGGTCACCGATGCCCTCTTTGACAATTCCGCCAATTACATCCACTTTTCTACTGATGAAGCCAGTGTCACCGAGCAGGCGCTCAGCTTTGCCAATCTGGCTGGCTTCCCACGGGTGCAGGGCGTCATCGACTTCACACATCAGGGCACCCCATCAGAACCCAACAGCATTTGTAAACTGCAAGGGCTTCCACTCCCTTAATGTGCAGCTAGTGTGCAACCATAGGAAGAGCATCATGCATGTGTGTGCCAAGTTTCCTGGCAGCTGCCATGACTATTATATCCTTCGCCAGTCCACTGTCCCTCAGCTCTTCACAATGCCAAACGAACTTTCCAGCTGGCTTCTTGGAGACAAGGGCTATCCCCTGAAGACGTGATTAATGACACCGTTGAGGAGGCCATCAAACGAGCCTGAGGAGCATTACAATCAAAGCCACATTTCCACCAGAAGTCTCATAGAGCAAACAATAGGGTTGCTCAAAATGCGCTTCAGATGCCTGGACAGATCTGGTGGAGCCCTTCAGTGCACACCAGCCAGGGTCTTGAGAATTGTCTTTGTGCTGTGCCCTGCACAACATCACACTGCAGTGAGGATTAGCGCTGGATGAGGAACAAGGCACAGAGTGCACAGCCTCTTCAGAGGAGGAGGAGGAGCAGAATGAGTACAGTGAAGTTCCACATGAGGAAGACCTGGAGGAGGCAGTTGACCCAGTGCGACCAATACGAGCACATTGCTGTCCGTGATGCCAGAGATGGCCTAATCAATGCCAGATTCATCTAAATTTATGCAGCATAGACATGTGGCTGCCACATGCACATGAAGGTTGGCATTACCACACTGCCACACCATAGAGCATCTCTACAATGAACTGTGCATTCCTTGCACTTTCACTAACATTGCTGGACATAAAAGGCACCCTTAACCTTCACTGTGCCACTTCAAATTGTGAGCACACATATGGCAACAAATTCAAACATTCAGAAAACATTACTTTATTTAAACAAAATAAAAGTGTTAGAATAAAATTTTGCTGGACAAGATTTTGCTGGAAAAGACCATTTTGCTGGACAAGATTTTGCTGGAAAAGACACAAACAACAAATTCGCTGACTGGGACTAATTGAATCACTGCACAATGAGACATGCCACGCTTACACATGGCTGGAACAAAGTTCATCTCGTGTCCTGACTGGGACTAATTGAATCACTGAGGACTAACAAGGTTCACTGGTATCCCATTATCGAACTAATCACATTCCGCCGGTGACACGGACGGAACAAGATGGAACGAAGACCTTTCGCAATCACTGAAGAGGCAGAATTGGCAACACGAGTGTGTAAACTCCTGACTGGAGGAAAATAACGATATGCGCTAATAAACTAATTGATTGGATGAATGTAAATGATCTAAAACCAACTTCTTGGAATTGTATATAAGCTCGGCACGTACTACAATCGAAGAGAAGGTGCTCTCGCAGACCGCGTGGTTGCAGACACTTCTCCCAGAGCTCTGTCATTTAATAAAGTTGTCTCTCTTACTCAAAGTCTAGTTTCTGAGGAATCATTTTTCCTACAACAAAAGAATAGAAACTTAACATTAATTTATAGCAAATCACCTAAGTGACTACTGTAAAGTCTGTGGGTTGTGCAGTTAATAAATACACAGACTTCAGAAATAACAACAAACAGGTCTTTACTATTCGAAGGTCCGGGCGAATCTGCCCCAGTTATCCTGTCACAACACTTATATACTGGTGTGGTCACTGTCGGTATTACAGTATACAGAAGCCAAACAAGTAGTACCACACTTAAAGTAGTTCCCTTAAAGGTGAACGGTTACATACAATAATTTCCTTAAGGGTAGACGGGTACATACACTACAATCCTCCCTTTTTAGCTTTCAACATACTGAGTCCATAGTGGACATACATTATCACATATATATATACAGATTTATTTAAGACAGTTCATAGATTCAGTCTTTCGGGAGGTTTCCGGATTCTGTCCGGGTAACGCCGCAGTGGTGTCGTCATTCCAAGCGGGCTAGTAGGTGTTTCTGGTAAAGTTGAATCGGCTCGAAGCACAGTGTCAGGTTCCTCTGACTCCAGAACTACCAGATCGGACGTAGGTGTTCTGGGTAACTCAGTCTCAACCTTATCCGGGTAAGGTGGTGAAGTCGGGGGCCCATTTGTGGCGGACCCTATGATCTGGTCAACATGGCGCCTTATTATATTGTCTCCAATGTCCACAGTGTACATCAACGGGCCTAGCCTTTTTCCAATCGTTCCAGGCTGCCATTTCTCAGTACGATAGTCCCGGGCCAAAACTCGTTGACCGGTCTGGAAGGATCTAGTGGCCCTTTCGTTCATGCCCTGGAATTGCCGGTTCTCTACGTCCCTTCTGACGTTTGGTTTGAGTAAATCCAGCCGACATCGTAGGCGTCTATTACAAAACATCATCGCGGGAGTTTGATTTGTGACCGCATGGGTTGCATTTCGGTATGCCAACAAAAAACTATCCACCTTATGCTGTAAACTTATGTCTTCATTACTCATGGCCTTTACGGCCTTCTTGAAGGTCTGGACAAACCTTTCAGCCAATCCATTGGAGGCGGGATGGTATGGGGCTGACGTGTAATGTTTAACCCCATTGCTCTTTAAGAATTTCTTAAATTCCTCAGATACAAATTGCGGTCCATTGTCAGAACAGATCTGTTCTGGCAGGCCATTCCGAGCAAACATAGTCCTTAACACCGTGATGGTTTTTTCCGTCGTGGTGGTGGTCATCTTAATTACTTCTGGCCACTTGGAGTGGGCATCTACCGCTATTAGGAACATCGAGTCCATAAATGGACCAGCAAAGTCGATGTGTACTCTTTGCCAGGGAGATGAGGGCCACTCCCATGGGTGCAGAGGAGCCTGTGGTGGTGCATTCTGAACCCTCTGACATCCTAGGCAATTCTTCGTGATCTCCTCTATGTCCCCATCGATGCCTGGCCACCACACAAACGCCCTTGCTAGATTCTTCATCTTTACGCCACCCAGGTGTCCTTCGTGCAGCTCCTTGAGTACCTTCTTTTGGAGTTTGGGTGGAATCACCACTCTAGACCCACACATCAGGGTTCCTCGACACACTGACAGTTGTTCTTTCCTCTGTGAGAATGCTTGCAGTGTTGGTTCGCACTGTGCTGGCCATCCCTCCACCGTTAAATCATAGACTCGTGAAAGAGTCGGGTCATTCCTTGTCTCATTCTCAATCATTGAGTTTGTTATCGGCAGACACTCCACTATTGATGAGTGGAACAACTCTACTGGGTCCACTGTCCTCGCTTCTTCTACCATCGGCAATGGCAAGCGTGATAGCCCATCAGCGTTTCCATGCTGTTTGGACCGTTTGTATTCAATATCATACTGGTGTTCCCCAAGTAAAACTTACCATCTTTGTAACCTTTGTGCCGTCATGGTAGAAACGGCCTTGTTTGGGTTGAATATGGACACCAACGGCTGGTGGTCCATCAGCAATGTGAACCTCTTACACTGCAGGTAATGGTTGAATTTCTTCACGCCCCACACAAGACTGAGGGCCTCCCTATCTATCTGGGCGTAATTTCGTTCCGCTGGTGTCAATGATCGGGACGCGAATGCCACCGGCCTTTCCGAGCCATTTGGTAGTCTGTGCGAAAGTACTGCCCCAATTCCGTACGGGGAAGCATCACAAGCTAGCCGAAGGGGTAATGCTGGGTTGAAATGAGCCAACACTTCTTCAGAGGTAATCAACTCCTTGCTCCTGCGAAAAGCCTTTTTGCATTCTTCACTCCACCTCCATGGTGTTTCTTTCCGCAACAGCTCATTTAACGGATGCAGCACCGTAGATAAATTTGGCAGAAACTTGTGATAGTAATTAATCAACCCCAAGAATTATCTTAGCTGTGACACGTTTCCTGGAGCGGGGGCCTTCACGACCGCTTCTATCTTTTCCGGTGACTTATGTAGTCCCTCTCGGTCAATGACATGACCGCAGTATGAGATCCGTTTTTGGAAGAACTCACACTTCTTGCGATTAACCCGAAGGCCATACTCCTTCAACCTGGTGAGTACCAGTTTCAAATTCGTGAGGTGTTCTTCCTCATCTTTTCCCGTGATTAGAATATCATCTAAGTAGCACTGCATGCTTGGAATTCCTTGTGACACCTGTTCCATGGCCCTCTGCCAAATTGCTGGCGCCGAAGTTACTCCAAAGACCAGTCTATTATAGCGATACAAGCCTCTGTGAGTGTTGATGGTGAGGTATTGGCGTGACTCTTCCTCAACCTCCATCTGTAAATATGCCTGAGCCAAGTCTATCTTCGTGAAGTGCTTCCCTCCAGCCAATGAAGCAAAAATATCTTCAATCCGCGGAAGCGGGTATTGTACCGTGTGAAGTACCGGATTCACTGTGATCTTGAAATCTCCGCAGATACGGACCTTCCCCGGTCCCCCTGGCTTATTACTTGGTGAGGATTTCATGACGGGAACAATGGGCGTGGCCCACTCACTCCAGTCTACTTTTGACAGAACCCCTGATCGTTCAAGTTCTTCTAGTTCTGCCTCTACTGCTGGTCGTATTGCGTACGGTACCGATCTGGCCTTAAAAAACTTTGGGCTTGCATGTTCTGCAATCTTGACCTTTGCTTTAATACCTCGCAGTGTTCCCAGTCCTTGCTGGAATACCTCTTTAGCTTCGTCTAATATTCTGGACAACCGTTCAGGTTTGACATCCTCTTTTTCGGACTCCACCGTCATGGTGTTTAGTGCATGCCAGTCCATCTTTATTTTTCGGATCCACTCTCGTCCCAGAAGTGGTGGACCTCCCTCAGGCAACACATACAGATCTAACCGGTGGTGAACTTTATCCTGGTATCTCACCTTAACCTCTAGTTTTCCGATGGGGAATACTTTGTGCCCCGTGTATGTCTGCAGCACTAGATCCGTATTCCGTAGTGGAATATGCTTGAAAAACTTTTTATAGTCATGCTTATTCATGACAGTCAACGCCGATCCGGTGTCTACTTCCATTTTTACTTGGACCTTCTCAATCTGTAACGTTATCCAAATAGTTTGTCGGTCGGCTTCATTGCTCACGTTGTGGATTCTCAGACTGTCCAGTCCTTTGTGTTTGGAGTGTGAGTCCGACTTCTGTTCCTTCAGACTCTTCCTAGTCGCCTCTTGTACCTTTCTGTACCATTTTTGTGAGGACTCGTTATTGTTGTACGTCGTTCCTGACCGGCACACTTTAGCTATGTGCCCGATCTTGCCACATTTCCGGCATTCTTGGTTTTTACCCCAGCAACGCTTCTGGTCGTGTGTTGTCTTCCCACAACGATAGCATTTCGTAGTCCTCGAGGTGATGTGGTCCACCCCTAGTGCCACCGCCTTCCGCTGCATTACCGCCGTTCCTTTTGCTGCGGCTTCGTATGATGCGGCTATAAGGACAGCCCTGTCAAGTGTGAGGTTGTTCTCTTCCAGTAGTCGCTTTTGCGTCCCTTCTTTGGACAATCCACATACGAACTTGTCTCGCAGTGCCTCTGTCAGATTCCCTCCGAACTGGCAGTGTTTCGCTAGCCTCCGCAGTTCGACCAAGTATTCCGCGTTGCTTTCGTCTTTCTTCTGCGTTCTCGCATAGAATCTGAATCGTTCAGCCAGCTTCAACGGTGTGGGGTTCAAGTGATCCTTCAGCACCGCTACTATATCCTCGAAAGTCTGATCCGCCGGTTTAGCTGGGGAGAGAAGATGTTTCAACAACCCGAATGTTTTCGCACCCATCATGTTAAGTAAGGTTACAGCTTTTTCCTCCTTAGCTATTTTGTTAGCCTTACAATGTATCTCAATACGTTCCACGTACGTGGGCCAGTCTTCTATTTCGGAGTTAAAATCGTTGCTGTCCCCACGCTTAGGCATCTTCCTTTCTTTGGGTACAACACAAATATTTCTTTAAATTCTTATGTATTTTTTTTTCTAAGATGGCGGCTTTTCCCGCGAATTTGGCGGTTTCCCGCTCTTCCTTTCTCTCCCCGCCCACTTCAATGGCGGTTTCCCGCTTCTGTCGGCTCCTCCGCCTAATGGCGGCTTCCCGCGTTTCTTCCTGGTGGAAGGGGTACGCTTTCCCCGCAGCGGACAGGTTCAGCCGCTGGGCTGGCTCTCGCACAGCTCCCCCTACTCGGCTCTGTCTTCTCCTCCCGCCCGCACGGCTCTACCGGCGCTGGGTACACCCCGTTAACGGAGGACAGTTCAGCCGCTGGACTGGCTCTCGCGCAGTCTCTCACCCCGTTTTCGGCTGTGTCTCTCTCCCACTCCTGCACGTTCGGTTTTGCCGGCTCTGAGTACCCCGTTGGTGGAGAACAGCTCAGCCGCTGGACTGGCTCCTCGCAGTCTCTCTCTCCGCACCCGGCTCTCACCCGCACGGTTCCCGTTCGCCTCCCCAGCCCTCTCGCAGACCGGTGTTTCCCTCCCCGGCTGCGGCTGGGTTTCTCTTCCCGCGCCTACTCGCAGGCTCAGCGCTTCGTGGCTGCGGTCGCTGCCTGGATTTTTCCCGCCGATCGCGGTCCGGCTGTCACCCGACGCCGTTGGACCCGACTTTTGACCGGCTCAGCTCCCCCTCGACCGAGGTCGAGTGCTCTGCCCTTATCCTCCGGATATTCTCTACACCTTCCCCTACTCACAGTCTCTTCGGCCGCCTTGTTCCCTGCTGATCGGCTCACTCTGTACCGTGGTAGAAGGGTAGTCAGTGCCTGTTGCAGACGGAAGCTTTTGTTGCTAAAGTCTTCCACCTTTCTCCTGCTGCAGCCTCGTGTTTTCTTCCAGCAGCACGACGAGGGCGGTTGCCTCTCTTCGACGCTCTTCTTGCTTTGGTAATCTTGCCGCAGGGTACGATCGGACTCGTCGCCACTGTAAAGTCTGTGGGTTGTGCAGTTAATAAATACACAGACTTCAGAAATAACAACAAACAGGTCTTTACTATTCGAAGGTCCGGGCGAATCTGCCCCAGTTATCCTGTCACAACACTTATATACTGGTGTGGTCACTGTCGGTATTACAGTATACAGAAGCCAAACAAGTAGTGCCACACTTAAAGTAGTTCCCTTAAAGGTGAACGGTTACATACAATAATTTCCTTAAGGGTAGACGGGTACATACACTACAACTACCCTTGTGACTATTTATTTGGGAGCTTTCTTTTTTGCATGCTTCTACGTGGTGCTACCCCTGTGGCTTCAGCAGATGTAGAGGCAGCCTGCTCACTTCCCCGCTGCACCTGCTTATATGCCTTTGGCACTCATCCTCTGGGTTTTGTAGCCTGTGAGGGCCCCACCAAAGTCTGCTCCTCCTGCAGCTGTGCAGGGGCAGACTCAGCCGTCACTGTTCGGGGAAGCATCTGGGGCTCTGTCCGAGGGGTTGGCAAGGGGGTGGAAGTTTGAGCACTTGGAGAGGAGCCCCCACTTCCATGTCCCCTCCCACCATCATTCCTCTCATGGGCCACCCGTACGTTTCTGCTAGCAAGTAACTGGAGAGCACTTTGCTACACATCAATGGGACCATGAGGACACAAGTCTGTACTGATATTCCTCATAACAAGGATGTCCATGAACCTTTGGTTTCTTTTTTTTAATTTGTTCATGCAATCTGGACATTGCTGACAGGTCAGCATTTAATGCCCATTCCTAATTGCCCGTGAGAAGGTGGCGGTGAGCCGCCTTCTTGAACAGCTGCAGTCCGTGTGGTGAAGGTACTTCCACAGAGTTCCAGGATTTTGACCCTGCGACGATGAAGGAACAGCGATATACTTCCAAGTCAGGATGGTGTGTGACTTTGAGAGGAACTTGGAGGTGGTGATGTACCCATGCACCTGCTGCCTTTGTCCTTCTAGGTGGTAGAGGTCGCTGGTTTGGGATATGCTGCCGAAGGAGCCTTGATGAGTTGCTGCAGTGCATCTTATAAATGATACACACTTTAACCATGGGTTGCTTTGTCCTGGATGGTGTTCAGCTTCTTGAATGCTGTTGGAGCTGCACTCATCCAGGCAAATGGTGAGTATTCCATCACACTCCTTACTTGTGCCTTGTAGATAGTAGAAAGACTTTGGGGAGTCAGGAGGTGAGACACTCACCACAGAATACCTAGCCTCTGACCTGCTCTTGTTGCCACAGTATTTATGTGGCTGGTCCAGTTAAGTTTCTCGGTGACCCCCAGGGTGTTGATGGTGGGGGATTGTGGGGGATTCGGCGATGGTAATGCTGTTGATTGTCAAGGGGCAGTGGTTAGATTCTCGCTTGTTAGAGATAGTCATTGCCTGGCACTTGTGTGGTGCGAATGTTACCTGCCACTTATCAGCCCAAGCCCGAAAGTCGTATGTCGTCCAGATCTTGCTGCATGCGGGCATGGACTGCTTCATTATCTGAGGAGTTGCGAATGGCACTGAACACTGTGCAGTCATCAGCGAACATCCCCATTTTTGATCTTACGTTGGAAGGAAGGTCATTGATGAAGCAGCTGAAGATGGTTGGACCTAAGACACTGCCCTGAGGAACTCCTGCAGCGATGTCCTGGGGCTGTGATGATTGACCATCTACAACCATCTTCCTTTGTGCTAGGTATGACTCCAGCAAGTGGAGAGTTTCCCCCCGATTCCCATTGACTTCAGTTTTACTAGGGCTCCTTGATGCCACACTCGGTCAAATGTTGCCTTGATGTCAAGGGCAGTCACTCTCACCTCACCTCTGGAATTCAGCTCCCTTGTCCAAGTTTGGACCAAGGCTGTAATGAGGTCTGGAGCCGAGTGGTGCTGGCAGAAGCCAAACTGAGCATTGTGAGCAGGTTATTAGTGAATAAGTCTTCTTCTTAGGCAGTCCCTCGGAACTGAGTATGAATTGCTTCCACATTAAAAATGAGTTCGCAGGTGACTGATGAGTCCAATGCGGGGCCTATAGTCTCTGTCACAGGTGGGGCAGACGGTGGTTGAAGGGGCGGGTGGGTGGGGTGCTTGGGTTGACGTGCGCTTCTTGCGCTGCCTGTGCTTGGCTTCCGCTTGCTCCCGGCGAAGAGACTCGAGGTGTTCGGCGCCTTCCCAGATGCTTCTCCTCCACTTTGTGCGGTCTTGGGCCAGGGATTTCCAGGTGTCGGTGGGGATGTTACACTTTTTCAAGGAGGCTCTGAGGGTGTCCTTGAAGCATTTCCTCTGCCCACCTGGGGCTCTCTTGCCATGCCGGAGCCCCGAGTAGAGCGCTTCTTTTGGGAGTCTCGTATTGGGCATGTGGACAATGTGACCCGTTCATCGGGGCTGATTGAGCATGGTCAGAGCTTCAATGCTGGGGATGTTGTGCCACTTGATAGCACTGTCAATGACACCTTCCATCACGTTGCTAATGATTGCGAGTAGACTGATGGGGCGGTAATTGGCCGGATTGGATTTGTCCTGTTTTTTGTGGACAAGACATACCTGGGCAGTTTTCCACATTGTCGGATAGATGCCAGTGTTGTAGCTGTACTGGAGCAGCTTGGTTAAAGGCATGGCTAGTTCTGGAGTACAAGTCTTCACAACGACAGCCGGGATGTTGTCGGGGCCCAGAGCCTTTGCTGTATCCAGTGCGCTCAGCCGTTTCTTGATATCTCATGGAGTGAATCGAATTGCTGAAGACTGGCTTCTGTGATGGTGGGGACCTCAGGCGGAGTCCGATATGGATCATCCACTTGGCACTTCTGGCTGAAGAAGGTTGCAAATGCTTCAGCCTTGTCTTTTGCACTCAAGTGCTGGGCTCCACCATCGTTGAGGATGGGGATATTCATGGAGCCTCCTCCTCCTGTTAGTTGTTTAATGGTTCACCACCATTCATGACTGGATGTGGCAGGACTGCAGAGCTTTGATCTGATCCGTTTATAGTTGGATCGCTTAGCCTTGTCTATAGCATGTTGCTTCCACTTTTTAGCATGCATGTAGTCCTGTGTTGCAGCTTCCCCAGGTTGGCACCGCATTTTTAGGTATGCCTGGTGCTGCTCCTGGTGTGCTCTTCTACACTCCTTGGTCCCCTGGCTTGATGGTGATGGTAGAGTGAGGGACATGAGGTTACAGATTGTAGTGGAATACAATTCTGCTGCTGTTGATGGCCCACAGCGCTGCATGGATGCCCAGTTTTGAGCTGGTAGATCTGTTCTGAATCTCCTGGGTCTGGCGATTTATGTCTTCCATGGAGGTTGCCATCCTTTCCATGGCGGTACCTACAGTTGCCAGTGCATGCGCCATGGTGTTGCTCATATTTGAGATGGACTCCTCCCTTCTCTGCACACTCACAGTCACCGTGGTTGCTAACCCAGTCAGAGCCTCCTGCACTTGTTCCTGAAGCTCCAGGATCGCTTTCTTTCTGGATGGCCCCCGCGGCTCAGCGTCTACATGCAGCTGAGCAGAGCTAAGAGCACCCTGCTTCCTCTGACGAGGAGTCTCCACTGCTGTCCCTGTCTCCACCATCTGATCTCGCGCACTTGTGACTTGTGATATACCAGGTGACAACACTACACTATCTCGCATAGGACCCACTGAGGTGTGCGTCTCTGCGCTGGTGCTGGGTGCGCTTAGATCTGCTGATGCTGCTCCCTCAGATGCTGGAGGATCCTCGGAGGAGTGCTCCTGTCCTTCCTCCTGGACAGTCGGGTGGCGGGGGGGTGGGGGGCGGCGGTGGTGGGGGGGGGCGCTCTTGATGCAGGGAGGCTCTGTTCCCTGGGGATAGAAGGAGGAGACCTCCTCACCAGACAAAGGCAGCCTGGCTGCAAATAGCTGAGGAGGTCACTGCTAGGTCTGTTGTTGCTCGCACCTGGGTGCATTGTAGGAAGAGGTTCAATGATCTCCTGCGTTCAGGTAAAGTGAGTATAAAAGCACACTTACCTTCATTCTGCTGTGCCTGTCATCACATCCCCATTACTCTGCATTGCCATCCCTATTTCTATTAACATCGGAACCTATATGAGTCACTCATGAATGCCAAATAAGACGTATGGAAAATAATTCTGTCCCCAGGTTGTTCTAATGAGCCCCTCTCTCCGTCCCCCACTTCAGGCTGGTCAACTACTCCTGCAATGTGCAGAACTGCCTCCTCAGTGTTGGTGAGCTCTGTCAACAATGGTGGTCCTTCTCCAGTTCTCTCCCTCTCCCTCTTATTGTGGGCTCCCTTTTTCTGCAATAAGGGGAAGAAGTGCAATTTTAGTGAGAGTGATGGGATGAGTATAAAGAATGGATAGCACGGATGTTTAGAGGGAGACTATGATGAAGTGGGGCGTCAATACCAAGTTGCCTCTTTATGAGTTGTTAGTTGTTGTCATTGCATAATGTTACGGGTGAGTGTGAGGGGTACATATTAAGATGGGGATATGGTTCTATAGATAGGGAGACAGGGATGGGTGATGGTGCAAGGGATATTGGGGTGAGTTAGGATGTGCAGGAGTAGGGATGGCAATGCAGAGTGATGGGGATGTGATGACAGGCACAGCAGAATGAAGGTAAGTGTGCTTTTATACTCACTTTATCTGAACGCAGGAGATCATTGAACCTCTTCCTACAATGCACCCAGGTGCGAGCAACAACAGACCTAGCAGTGACCTCCTCAGCTATTTGCTGCCAGACTGCCTTTGTCTGGTGAGGAGGTCTCCTCCTTCTACCCCAGGGAACAGTGCCTCCCTGTGTCCTCTGACTCCCTCCACAAGAACATGGAGGGGGTCATCATTGAATCGTGGCGCAGCCCTTTGTCTCTCTGCAGTCATTTTGCAAACAAGCAGCACTCAGGAGCATGAAATCAGAAGTGAAAGCAAATGGGGACATGGCCCCCTTAAATAGACCGGCAACAAACACATCATCAGAGGAGCTCAACAGACCCGCACCTTGTGATTGGGCCGGGTCTTGCACACGGCGGGCTTAACAAGCCCAATTAACGCAAAATTGTTTGCACAGAGCAGCTGGAGCCAAGAGCGGGACCGGGACCGTCAATGACCTCTCCCGCTACGAACCCACCTCCGCTGGCAAAATCCAGCCCCAAGTTTCTGTTATGACTGACCAGCAAATTTCCATTGTGTGACAGTAAGCAAGTTTTACAAGAGAATAAATTGTGCAAAAGCAGTAATTTTCCAAGAAGGGAAGTTTAAGTGAAACAAAGCAAGTTGTTTCACAGTATGTATATAGTAGAAGTAGCTCTCACCTCAAAGTTCCACTCAAAACAGATGGGCTTGGATTGGAGATCAGTGAGCTTACCATTTGCACTTACAAACGCTGTTTGGGCTTTTTGCGTCTTTTCAACATACATTACATCAAAGGAGAGTGGGCTCGAAATTTGTCTCAGGCGGTTGTGCAAAACGGGCAGTATCGGATCAGCCGCCCGTTATATGCAGGGCCTGATATTTAGTTCCTTTGACTGAAATAGAACTGACTATCAGGCGCTGTGTATAACCGGCAGCCGATCCGATACTGCCTGTTTTGCACCACCGCCCGAGATGAATTTTTAGGCCATTATTTCCAAAATATTTGCAATGTTCCAAAAAACATACAATCCCTTTCCTTTCCTTTCCCATTCTCAGCTTCAATTTTGGGATTGTGACAAATTCTTTAAGACATCGAAATATTGGGCTGGATTTTAATGTGCAGACGCACTGGAAGTGGGGTGGCCCGATAGCGTGTGGGAAACCCGGATAAATGTGCTGCACGTCTGTCAGTGGCTTTTTAAAACAGCCACTTCATTAACATCTGATTTCCAGGTTTCCCGTCCAATTAGCATCAGCGGGCGTGATGAGGACCCGCATGACGCAATTTCAACTCCAGTATTTAAAGGGACACTCCAAACATGCAAGTTGAAGCAGTTGGAGTTGGGAAGGAGAGAGAAATAAGTGTTGCAATGGAGTTGAGATGGGCAAAGGCTGCACCCCGCTTCACCAACGCCATCTTGGATGTGTTGCTGGGGGTTGTGAGGAGCTGGAGGGAGGTACTCTTACCTAGCAACAGGAGGAAGAAGCCGGCAGCTGAGACAAAGATGGCGTGGTTGAAGGTTGTTGAGGAGGTCAGCAGCAGGAGTATGGTGCCACGTTCCTGGATTCAATGCAGGAAGCAATTCAATTACCTCAGCAGGGCAGGAAAGGTGAGAGCAATGGCACATTCACCTACATCCTGATGTACCCCAACTCCCTCACTCTGCCTTCTCAAGCCTACTCCAGCACCTCACTCCTCACACCAACTTACCTTGCAGATGCACCCATCCCTCTCTGTTTATGCACTTACTCACATCCCCATCTATCCATCCACCACTGACACTCACCCTCATCCTTATGCAATGTCATGCCTCTCCCTGATAGTCACCCTCAACAAAGGCTCTCCTTCCATCGGGTGAACACATACCATAACTCTCACTCATAGGTGTTTTCTTGCCCTCCTTGCAGGAGAAGAGCGCACATAACACCAAGGAGAGGCAGAAAAACGAAGGTGGCCCTCCATAGATATCAAAACTAACAGTTGCAGTTGAGGAGGTGCTGGAGATCAGTGGAGTCTCGGCGTGCCTGACCGTTGGAGATGGGGAGATGGAGGCGGCCCAGCTACCTAGTGACAGTATTAAATATCAGACAGCCAACACTCAGTCATGAAGACTTGATGTCAACAGCCACTGAAATATAATATAAAAATATCATATAAATACAGACGATGCTGGAAATACTCAGCAGGTCAGGTGCTGTTCCTCAAGCTTGCGTTGAGCTTCATTGGAACAGTGTAGGAGGCCGAAGACATAAAGGATCCCTACAATGTCCAGTCTATTCCTTTCACACTGACCACCATTGCTGGAGGTAACATTATGTCTCACCATCCACACCAACTCACTAAGCCACTTCCAAAGTTGCAGACAGAATTGGCCATGACCGTGTGGTCATGAAAGTGGTGAAAATAATCATTTTTATCTGTGACATCAGATTAATGGAAATGTCACACAAACAGTTATTAAAACACTCAAGTGCTTACCGTTGTGCATCTACTTGTGTGTCATCTTTCTCTTACACATGCTTCTACAATGTGCTACCCCTGTGGCTTCAACAGAGGTAGAGGCAGCCTGCTCACTTCCCTGCTGCAACTGCATAGACACTTTTGGCAGACATCCTCTGGGTCTTGGAGCCTGTGATGGCCCAGCCAAAGTCAGCTCCTCCTGCGACTATGCAGGGGCAGACTCGGCCATCGCAATCTCAAGAGGCATGTGGGACTCTGACTGAGGAGGAGGCAATGGGGGAGAAGTGTGAGCGCATTGAGAGGAGCTCCTACTTCCATGCCCCCTCTCACTGTCATCTCTCTCATGGGCCACCCACACTTCCCTGCTAGCAAGGCGTTGGATAGTACCTTGATGCACAGCAGTGGGGTCATGAGGACCAAAGTCTATGTTGATATCCCTCCTAGAGAGGAGGTCTATGAGCATCTGCCATCTATTCTCCATAGATTCCATGCACTCCTGTGAGTGGCGCATTAGCTGCTCCATTCGGATGGCCATCCTTTCCATGGAAGAGCATACAGTCGCCATCGCCTGCGACACAGTGGTGCTCATGTTGGAGATGGAATCCTCCATTCTCTGCACACTTGTGACTTGTGATACATCAGGTAACAACACTACTCTATCTCGCATAGGACCCACCGAGGTGTGCGTATCTGCGCTGGTGCTGGGTGCGCTTATAGCTGGTGACAGAGCACCCTCAGAGGCTGGAGGCTCCTCTGAGGAGTCACTTCCTCTTCCTCCTGGACGTGGAGGGGCTCTTGATGGACCTGTGGGAGAGTAGAGAGATGAGCTAGATATGTCATATCAAGAATGGGTAAAGATACCATTATGCACATGATGAACAGTCACTGGCTGCTGACTGCGGTATGCCATGTGGCTGTATGAGATGTCATTCTGTCACCAGGTTGCTGAGAAGTCCCCCTCTCTCCATCTCCCACCTCCAGCTGCTCGGCGACTCCAGACACTTCCAAGGCAGCCTCCTCTGCTACAGTTAAGGTGGCCGATGATGAAGGGCCACCTCCAGTTCTCTCCCTCTTATTGTGTACTCTCTTCTCCTGCAAGGAGGGAAAGAAGAGAAGTTTGAGTGAGAGTGATGGAATGAGTATAAGGAATGGATGGGTTACATCTTTAGAGGGTGACTATGATGGTGTGGGGTGTCAATGCCAAGTGGTCTCCTTGCGTGTTGTTGTTGGTATGATGGCACTAAGATGAGGGTGAGTGTGAGGGGTGGTTAGTCAGATGGGGATGTGATAACGTAGATAGAGAGAGAGGGATGGGTGGGCGTGCAAGATAGGTTGGTGTGAGTAAGGATGTGCAGGAGCAGGCTTGGGAAGGCAGAGTGAGGGGGATATGATGAAAGGCACAGCAAGGTGAAGTTGGTTGTGGGTTTGCACTCACCTTTCCTGATCTAATGAGGTAATTGAAGCGTTTCTGGCACTGCACCCAGGTCCTCCTGACCAAATCGCTGCTGTTGACTTTGTTCTTATGTGGAGGACTCTTCCGCCAATGAGCATATGGAGGCAGTCATCTGAGAACCTGGGTGCAGCCCTTTGCCTCTGTGCAGTCATGTTTCCAAGTGTTGGAACACTCCAATGCTGCAGTGCAGTGCCTGCACAATCTTAGATGAACCTTCAAAGGCAATGTGGCCACGGTTCCTTTAAATATCCCGGCTGAAGACATGTCTTCGATGACGTCATGAGACCCGCACCATTTAATAGGGCCAGGTAACGAGCAGGACAGCCTTAATAGGCCCCATTAACGGAAAGTCGATCTCAGGAGCTGCATGGAATGAGGAGCGGGGTCCCGACCCACCACGGCGACCGCCTGCACCCGACTCGCCCAGGTACAAATCATTCTGGCCATAGTGTCAGGCCAGGGAGAAAGTGTAAGGAGAGGATGGGAAATGTTGGAAGAAACCTAAAAAAAAGTCAAGCATTGGTAGTTGTATTCTATTGCATGTCTTGCAAACCTGTCTCTTCCTCCAGGCCTATAGGCAATGGCAGCAGCAACTTGATAAACTGCACTCAAAGCATATATTAATTTGCCATTTGCATGGATATTAACATACGAAGTGAGGCAATTGGAAGGAATTCACATGCTGGTAATAATATTTACACAACAAGTGGGAGAAGCTGCATTGCTAGTGAGAGCTGCACTGTTAAAGCAGTCATAGGAAATTAGATTCAGAGCTCCAGAGCCCCCAAGGAAATACCTAACGAGATCGGCAGCGGAGGGGAGGTGGGGAAGAGATTTTCTCTGGTTACCATGTGTCTGCGACATTGCAACATGGTGGGAATATTTCTCTAATTGCCTCACGATTGTGACATTAGAAACATAACAGAAAGATTTTCATTGGTTGCTATTTGAAGCAAAATTATAGACGTGTTTTTAGAACACTTTTGTGATTTGGCTAGAAACAGCGAGGGTAGGAAAACTTCTGCTATACCTACGTTGTAACTAGCACGCAGCAGCTGGAGAAAATCTTCTTGCTAGGTTCACACGTAATCACAAGCGGAAATCTCTACCTTTTTTTTATTTCCCAGAATGTTATTTCCCCCTCCAAATCTGAGAAAATGCAGTGAAGCAATCAATTACAGAGTTTAACATAATCCATTTGAATTGATTTACAGAAGCTGGAGTATACTAAAAGAGTTTCAATTTTCATAGTCTTTAAATACAGTCAATGCAGGTCAATCACAAGGGATATTGCAGCTTTAAGGGAGGACTAATTAAAATGTGTGACTGATTTAATATAATGAGGCAGATTAATTGATAAAAAATTGATTGCATGCTTTAATTTTTTACTAACTTTCCCAGGATTTTTTTTGTGGCGTTAGTTGTAAAATTTAGTTGAAAGGTGAGGGGCTGATGCCACCAGTCATTAGAGCGCTTGCCTTCTAAGTAGATGATTGTGGCTTTGAGCCCCAGGGTTACATGTCACTTGAGCCTGCCTCTCACTGTTGGGAGTGAGGTTTGTCAATTCTTGGCATGGTTGCCAGACAGGGGAAGACGTAGTTCATGCGGATTAAAGTGCATTTCCTGTTGGCGGATCACGGAACTGCATTGATAACACTGAGTAGTCAGTCCCCAGACCCTAGCGTCTTCTTACCTAAAGGCTTTTGAAAACAGATAAATAGAAAAAGAAACAAAAGAAACAAAATATGCAGATGAAACACCATTTTGATAATTAATATTAAAATGAATTAAATATTTTTTATCAGTACGAAGTATTTCCTTTCACCGTGACACATTTTAAAGTGAATACCATGAGGCATATGTTGCGTGTCATGTGTCATTACATGAAGTCCTTTAATTTTTTTCTGAAAATCGGGGAATTTTCAGCATTGAAATGCAGAGGTTTCCTCTCCTGAAATAATTAATGCCCATGCTATTATTTAATTATTGGTTATTTTAAAAATTGTATTAGCTAAAAAATAAATCTTTGGTTTCTTTTATACTAAGCCAAAAATCAATCTCCCACACTATTGGGTTTCCAGTGAATAGACTGATAGCCTCACTTTACCTACTCACTGGGCCATCTTAAGATTTTAATTCACATGACTAGACCAGCAATACTTAGCTGTTTCAATATTAGTTTAAAAAATCTTACGGTTCAATTATTGCAAGAAACCTTATCACAATATTATTGAAAAGTCAATTACTGTGCACGGCTGCTTTATGTAAGTTGGCAGGCGTGCTGTTTAATAAACATTTATGAGAACAGTCAGATGGAGCTGGCCCATTTTCCAAACAATATGGCTGCCAGAGCCTGTTCCTGAGAGGCGTTATACCCGAGTGCACCTTCTAGGATTGACGAGTCACAGTCAGACAGGTGACATTTACTCAGAGAATCAGCTTGGCATGCCCAAGCTGCCAGCTTCATTGTAAAAAGCTTTTTGGAAGAAGCAAACAATTTCCATCATGGAATAATTTCCAGAACGTGGCCTAATGCCAGTGACAGCTGATATCTGTTTTGCTTTTCCTCAGACGACTTCAGTGTGTCCTTTTTCCTTGCTCAATTTTTATTAATTCTCTGTGGTATTTTACCCACCATCTACACACATTGGGAGATAAATAAAAGGTTACTTTGCAGGTTTTTGTACAGTCAATGCAAATGGATATTGTTCTTGACATCCTGTGAAGTTGTCTCTTTCCCTTGTATCTTGAGGGAACAGGGGACCTTCTGGGCCAGTTCTAACCTCACTGCATTTTTAATGCTAGTCCCTGAAATGCAGGGCAGCAAGATGTTGTCACCTTGGCATATTTTATCACTGATCAAACATTAGTCGGCAGCTGTTGTAAACTTGTAACACTGTCTCATCAACGTTGGCTGCTGTTTCATGGCAAGGGTGTGGGATCTCACCCAGCTCCCCTGTTTTTTTTAACTGTACCACATGTGCATGGAGTTTCTTAAGGGATTTGCTTTAATTTTTTTTGCAGTACGGCTGCGGAGTCCCAAGCTGTGTGCCTTGTTGGCAATGATTGATTACCCAATATCTAATTAAACCTGATCCAATCACTTATTATGCAGAGTGTAACAAACAAACTGAAATCGACTGTCAACCCCTGTGATTGATGATGCCGCCAATTCAGCTTTTGTTTAGTCTAATGTCTTGATGCTTGTTACAACCAGCAAAGCTGTATTGGACAAAGCATTCTGTCAGTCACCACATGATACTCCATTGCAAACAGAACAAATTTTTGGTAAACGAAAATTATTATTTGGGACAGAAGAGGTTTTGTTTGGGTTGTTCTCTGCAATCAGATCAGAGCCCTGGGGTGTGTGGCTCTTAGTGGTGCCAATATGGTAATATAACTTTGATACCGTGGCAGATATGACAATAAGCAAAACTTATCAGAGCAATGATTTATTTTATTGTCTACTACAACATGGTTTTTAACATTATGGCAAAAAATTGTTCACCATTTAATTTAAATAAGTTACCATGTAAGTAGGAAGGGAAGTTTTGAGCAGTAATGATTTAAATAGAAAGATTCCCATACAAATTAGACTTCTTATGACGCAGAACACACATAAATACACAACGCTTGGAAAAGCACAATGATTTTATCATTGTTGGAAGTATTTTTCTAGAAAGATGCAGTTGTGTTATTTTTTTCATGTTAGAGGATAATTTTAAAGGTGCCTCACTCATAATACAGAAAAGGCAGTAATTGGGGACAGTACAGTGCTTAAAGCAGCATGCTATGTGTGTATTCTTATTTTAGACAGTGACAAAACATAGCTTGAGAAAGTATATCCAAATCAATTACGAGGAGTTCCTCAGGAATCTATTCTTTTTTTAAAAACAGGGGTTTAATATTGTCGTTTCACAAGCACAAATTCAGCAGCTGTAAGAATGCACTAGAGCCAAACCCATAAAAAAAATTCCTTCTTGGGAATTTTCCAAATTAGCTGTTTAAGAGAGGTGATAAGTTAATCCCAACACTGCCCCTATTTACTCCCATTATGGTTCGTAGAAATACTGTCTGCTCGCTTCCAGCAGGTGGCCAGTTAACTATGAAGCAATCAGAGCAAGACCCACTTAACTCTTAAAGGCATTGTGGCTTCCTGCTAACCAATTGGTCGAGTATGCGGTGGGTGGAACAAACTGGAACAAAGCAATATGTCACTCCCGGAGAGGTTTGGCAACAGCTTCTGTCCTGAAAGGTGAAAAAAAACCTTCTAGATTAGAGAACTCTATACTTTACCTGATGCAATGACAGCCAGAATTCCATCTATAACAACATCAGTGCCAGTGATTATTCTAACTTCCAATGATTATTTGCAGGTTCAACAAAAGGTCATACATGTAAATGGATGGAAATAAATCCTCCAATGAGATAATAAAGAGAAAGAGACAAAGTATTGTGATTTATATAATTATAATATGGGCATAACCTCATAATATCATGGAGATTATACTTGGACTCATTTTACTGCTACCAGTTGAAAGACTTACAACTCACTTTAATTTTAATGAGGTCGATGGGGATAACAAAATATTTGATTTATATCCTAACAAATGCAGTCTATTCCATGTAAGCACATTATTATACTTCTATCTGTTGACTGTTCCAATAGCCATCATTTATTTCTCTCATAAATGTAACTGTAATAAGTATCATTTTTATTTAGTGTGTAATATTGTGGTCCATACACATAATATACACTTAAGAAGTGAATCAGAGACTCCAGTCTCACCTTTCTGAATGCAATCTCAAATGTTCATCCAAACAGGTCAGTTTAACACCTCATTATTCATTAACTACCAGAGTCTAGCCAACATAAACATTATACTTCTCATTTCATTAAGCTGTCGTAAACATTCCTCTGATTGCAAATAAAAAAAGCAGTATTAAAATGAGTCTGTGCACTGCAACAAATTTCATACATCCCTCTTAAATTTATGTCCCCATATGAATGTGTAAAATAGTAGGAAACCAATCAAGCATTAAAGAGAATATGTTGTTCTACCACAATTACACACAGTATAATTCTGGTTATATAAACTTGCATCGTGGATACAATATGATTTTATACTAACATACCTACATATAGCAATTTCTAATGCATGTAAATTGTAATGGTTTTTTACAGCATTAAAAATAAATGTTTGAAACCAGGCCACAGAAAGGCTAACATTACAAAACTCAACTAAATTTAGCACGTGAAATCTTATCCCAGACAGGGGCTTACAGAACGTTTCTCTTAATTTTCACTTCAATTAATCTCAAGAACTTCATCTTCTGATCCCAGTGACAGTAGCCTCCAGGTCCTTTGGAGCAACTGCAAGGAGAAAATTATCTGACACATATCAAACAACTGAGAACTGACACCCGGACAACATTAATCAAAACTTTCTCATTTCCTGAAGAATTAAGCATTAAATAATTAATTCAGCCACTACAGGCTGCTGTAAAAGAGGACTCATGCTTCCCTGCTGGTACGAATTTGTCCTTGTCTGAAAGACTAGATTGATATATTTATTATTTATCAGATTAATCATGGCCAGAAACGTTATAGATTTGCAACTGGGCTCTGTCAGTTACATTTCAGGTGCCTGTTACTGGAGCACAAGGGTAACTATACACATCAGCAGAATTCAAAGGGGTACTCGAGCCCGAAGCATTATTTTTAAAAGAGCCACAAAAAGTTGTCATTGATCCGTTACATCACTGAAGCCCTGGAGGGTCCTGGGGTCATTTTTATGTCTGTTTACTAAGGACGAGGAAGGGTTGTGAGCTATGGTGGAGAATGCCAACTATCATTCTGCAATCTACACTTGTCTTTTTTTAGAAACATCGGAGAGTTTGGAGACAGGAATTGATCCCCTTACATAATTATCAGTGTAATCGCATTTGTGCAACCGTTCCCTGTTATACTGCATTGTACTAAACAAAATCAGTATTTAAAATTACATTCTAATGTAGTGGAAAGTTTCATCGGATGCTCTGAAAAATAACTAAATTCAGTTGTTGATAACTGCGTGGTTTTATCTTAAAATTAATAATTTTGAAGTTTGTGCTTAAAATATTCTTTCCTGAAAACACCCACAGTACCTATCTCCTGCCCCTGCAGTTGCTAATTATGATGATTACTTTAACATTTCTTATTAATATGCCATATTCTCATCAGCTCTCAGAATAAAACATGCATTGCTCTTAATGGCACCTAGATTTAAAAGAAAATAGTTTGAGTCTTATTTGTCAGTAATTATCTTATGTGATCTGAAAGTCTAGGATACGAATCTTACAATCTAGTGTTATCTAGACTGTACATTACAAAGATAGGTGGGAAAGCAAATTGTGTGGAGGATGCAAAGAATCTCCAATGGGATGTAGATAGGCTAAGTGAGTGGGCAAAAATCTGGCAGATGGAGTTTAATGTGGGAAAATGTGAGGTTATCCACTTTGGTAGGAAAAATAAAAAAGCAAATTATTATTTAAATGGGGAGAGATTACAAAATGCTGAGGTACAGAGGGATCTGGAGGTCCTTGTACATGAATCACAAAAAGTTAGCATGTAGGTACAGCAAGTAATTAGGAAGGCAAATGGAGTGTTGGCCTTTATTGCAAAGGGAATGGAGTTTAAAAGAGGGAAGTCCTGTTACAACTGTACAGGGCATTGGTGAGACCACACCTGGAGTACTGCGTACAGTTTTGGTCTCCTTATTTAAGGAAGGATATACTTGCATTGGAGGCAGTTCAGAGAAGGTTCACGAGGTTGATTCTGGAGATGAAGGGGTTGTCTTATGAAGCAAAGTTGAACAGGTTGTGCCTGTACCCATTGGAGTTTAGAAGAATGAGAGGGGATCTTATTAAAATATATAAGATTCTGAAGGGGCTTGACAGGGTAGATGCAGAAAGGATGCTTCCCCTCGTGGGGGAACCTAGAACTAGGGTGCATAATTTCAGAATCAGGGGGCACTCTTTTAAATCGGAATGAGGAGGAATTTCTTCTCTCAGAGGGTCGTGAATCTTTGGAATTCTCTTCCCCAGAGAGCTGTGGAAGCTGAGTCATTGAATATATTTAAGATGGAGCTAGACAGACTTTTGAACGATAAGGGAGTCAAGGGTTATAGGGAGCGGGCAAGGAAGTGGAGTTGAGGCCAAGATCAGACCAGCCATGATCTTTTTGAATGGCGGAACAGGCTCGAGGGGCCAAATGACCTATTACTGCTCCTACGTCTTATGTTTTTACGTTCTCATAAGGGCAAATCATGTTTGATTAACTTGATTGAGTTTTCTGATGAGGTAACAGAGAGGGTGGATGAGGGCAGTGCAGTTGATGTTATGTATATGAAATTTCAAAAGGCATTTGATAAAGTACCACATAATAGGCTTGTTAGCAAAATTGAAGCCCATGGGATAAAAGGTGCAGTAGCAGCATGGATACTGAATTGGCTAAGGGATAGAAAACGAAAAGTTGTGGTGAAAGGCTGTTTTTCAGACTGGAGGGAGGTACATAGTGGTATTCTCCAGGGTTCAGTACTGGGGCCACTGCTGTTTTTGATATACCTTAATGACTTGGACTTGGGGGTACAGGGCAAAATTTAGAAATTTGCAAATGACACAGAACTGGGAAGTATAGTAAACACTGAGGAAGATAGTAATAGACTTCCAGAGGACATAGACAGGCTGGTGGAATGGGCAAACACAGGGCAGATGAAATTCAATGCAGAAAAACGTGAGGTGATATATCTTGGTAGGAAGATGCAGAGAGACAATACAAGCTAAATGCTACAATTTGAAAGGGGTGCAAGAAGAGGGAGACCTGGGGGTGCTTGTGCACAAATCTTTAGAGGTGGCAGGGCATGTTAACAAAGCAGTTAATAAAGCATAGGGGATCCTGGGCTTCATAAAGAGAGTACAAAAGCCAGGAAGTTATGCTAAACCTATATAAAATATTAGTTCGGCCCCAACTGAAGTAATTGGGCCAGAAATTCGGGTCCCCACAGGTGAGTACGCGCTGGGTAAAATAGATAAGGGAGAACCAGTGGATGTGGTGTATTTGGACTTTCAGAAGGCTTTCGATAAGGTCCCGCATAAGAGATTAGCGTGCAAAATTAAGGCACATGGGATTGGGGGCAAGGTATTGACTTGGATAGAGAACTGGTTGGCGGACAGTAAGCAAAGAGTTGGAATAAACGGGTCGTTTTCCAAGTGGCAGGCAGTGACTAGTGGGGTACCGCAAGGATCGGTACTAGGACCCCAGCTGTTCACAATATATATTAATGATCTGGACGAGGGAATTGGATGTAATATCTCCAAATTTGCAGATGACACAAAGCTGGGGGGGTGGGTATGCTGTGAGGAGGATGTCGTGAAACTCCAGCACGATTTGGACAGGCTGGGTGATTGGGTAGAAACATGGCAAATGCACTATAATGTGGATAAATGTGAGGTTATCCACTTTGGTGGCAAAAACAGGAAGGCAGATTATTATCTGAATGGTAATAGATTGGGAGAAGGGGAATTGCAAAGAGACCTGGGTGTTCTTGTACACCAGTCGCTGAAGGTAAGCATGCAGGTGCAGCAGGCGGTTAAGAAGGCAAATGGTATGTTGGCCTTCGTAGCAAGAGGGTTCGAGTACAGGAATAAGGATGTCTTGCTACAGTTGTACAGGGCCTTGGTGAGACCGCACCTTGAGTATTGTGTGCAGTTTTGGTCATCTTACCTGAGGAAGGATGTTCTTGCCATGGAGGAAGTGCAGTGAAGATTCACCAGGCTGATACCTGGGATGGCAGGAATGACGTATGAGGAGAGATTGTGTCGATTGGGCTTATACTCACTGGAGTTTAGAAGATTGAGAGGGGATCTCATCAAAACCTATAAAATTCTGTCAGGCCTGGACAGACTAGATGCAGGAAGGATGTTTCTGATGGCCGGGGAGTCCAGAACCATGGGTCATAGTCTAAGGATAAGGGGTAAGCCATTTAGGACTGAAATGAGGAGGAATTTCTTCACCCAGAGAGTGGTGAACCTGTGGAATTCTCTGCCACAGAGGGCGGTGGAGGCCAGTTCATTAAGTATATTCAAGAAAGAGTTGGATATATTTCTTAAGGCTAAAGGGATCAAGGGATATGGGGAGAAGGCAGGGACCAGGTACTGAATTTGGATGATCAGCCATGATCTCATTGAATGGCGGAGCAGGCTCGAAGGGCCGAATGGCCTACTCCTGCTCCTCTCTTCTATGTATCTATGTATCTATGTATCCCAACGAAAGTGCCGGTTTCATGCATGCCCTGCGCATGCGCGGGAAACCGAAACTTCCGTTCCCTTAAAGGAAGCGTTTCACAGGTCGAACACGTGCGCCGGAGAAGCAGCGCGTGCGCCTGGAACTTATATTTTTTTTGCAGCTTTCTCCGGAGGGTAAGTCTCCAGGAGTTACACTTTTAAAAAGCAGTCGCAAGGCCTGCTTTTAACAAGGTAAGTGGTGAATTAAGTAAAATTAAAACATCTTTTCCACAGGTTTATTATTTTTAAATGCCTTAAAGAAAGGTAAGTTTATTTTAGCCCCGTTAGAAATTGTAATTAATTTTTTCAAAAATTTAAATTATTGTTTAAAATAGTTATTTTATGTAATTTATAGTTATTTAAAAAATGTGATTTTTAAAAAATTTATTTGAAGTTTTAGTTATGTTTTGGGGCTGATTTGTATTTATAGTTTTGACAGCTCTTCCTGTCAAATTTATGAATGGGCATTCCCTGCTACCATTGGCTCTCCGTGGCCCACGTGATCCCAGAGGACGCTTCGAACTAACTGCGCCCCTGGGATACGCAAGCACTGTGCGCTGGCAGTTGGAGCCGGCCCAGCATCAGAATCCCACGCAGGCCCACAGCTCAATGGATGCCACGCTAGGTAAGTGCAGGTCAGAAGCTTGCACCTGCGGGAAGCCTCCAACCCAAATTTCTGGGCCAATAATTTATATTTTTGAAAAAATTAATTACATTTTCTAATGGGGCTAAAAATAAACTTACCTTTCTTTAAAGTATCTAAAAATAATAAACCTGTGGAAAAAATGTTTTAATTTTAATTAATTCACCACTTACCTTGTAAAAAGCAGGCCTTGCGACTGCTTTTTACATGTCTAACTTCTGGAGACTTACCTTCCCGGGAAAACCTGCAAAAAAAAGTAAGTTCGATGCGCACACGCTGCCTCTCCTGCGCAAGTGTTCGACTTCTGAACCCCTTCTTTCAGAGGAATGGAAGTGCCGGTTTCCCGCGCATGCGCAGTGCATGTGCAAATCCGGCACTTCCATTGGGCTTACGGATGAGTACCCCGTGCGTACTCACCCGTGGAGACCCGAATTTCTGGGCCAATATTTTACGCTCCTAGTGTGGAGCTTCACCCTTTGGGAGCCCATATTGGGAATTTGGAAGCAGAGGTGAGCAGGCCCTACAGGATTTTCCAAACATTATGAGTAGAAGATTCTGTTGGGCCACAGATCTCTGTGCCTAAATTCCCAGTGTATGTTCTCGGTGGGCAAAGCTCCACACCAGGAGCATGAGTTTGTAAAATGACACCATACATATACTGTTCTGTCAGAAAAAAAAATATCTCACTCATATCCTCTAGTTCTGTCATCACAATCAAAGTTAAATAACCCTCTCATATTTACATTATTCATGACCTTCATTTTTTAAAAGACCTGGGGGGAAAATTGGGTTGCTTTGCACCACCCATAAGCACCCTCTTAGGGCGCTAACGGGTCACAAAGCAACTAGCGCCCGGGTGCGGCGCCGCCCATACCTCCCGCGAAATTCAGCGGGAGGTTAGCGGCAATGCTAACTGATAGCACCCCGTGGCGCTGCACCACCAGCGATGACATCATCGCCATGCGCATCGCCCCATTTGCGCCCCAGCCGCGATCTTTGGGCGCGCCCCCTGACTTACTGCCGTACGCTATATTCGACAGGGTCAGTGGGGACCTACCTGCGGCCGGGGAGGCACAATTTAAAGGCAAGGTGCGGGGCGGCCATTTTAGTTGCTGGCCACCTGCCGGCACCTGCCTGCGCTCCTGTACCTGGCCTCCTGAACAGCCCCTCCCACCCCCGCCGCCCCGGGGAGTGCCGGCTGTGCTCCAAGAGCCCGGCACTTCTCTTGAGTGCCGGGCTCTTTTGCTGGCACTCCCAATCCCCAGGGGGCCCAGCTGTGCCCTGGGTCGCGCTGCACAAGGCCCCTCCCCTTTAAGAGGGGGAGGAAGGCCTGCAATACTGCGGCACATTGCGCTGCGATATTGACTCACAGCACCACAAGAGGGATGTAGGGCGCTTCCAGTAGCACCCTGCTTCCCCCTCGGGGCGCAACCACTGAAGTTCCGGCACGGGGGTGCTAATTTTTCCGGGGCGCTAAAAGTAGCGCCCTGGTGAAGTTAGTGCCCCAAATGGGGCGCTACTCAATTTTTAGCCCCTGGTCATTTCTAGCTGCATTCCTCTTTTTTCTTCAAGATTTAATCTCTGAGTTCCTGTTCAACATTAGAACTTTAAATTTTGAAATCATCCTTGCCTCTCTTCTCTGAATTATCTCCATTGCATCAATGTCATTTTGAAGATACAGGGGCAGATTTTCCTCTTTTCCATTTGGGTGTAAATAATCACCTGTTTGGAGTGCACAGAGGAAAATTGGGCAGGAAAAATCACTGGGCAGAGAAAAATAATGGAGCCCACCCATTTTTCTATCCAATTATGCAGGTACAAAATAAACTATTTTAACTTATAATCTAATCAAATGCTCTCAACTTTCACCCTACCAGTACTGCAACCCCAGTTATTTAAAATTATGAAGGGGTTTAATAGGGTAGACATAAAGAAGATGTTTCCACTTGTGGGAGAGTCCAAAGCTAACAAGCATAAATATAAGATAGTTACTAATAAATCAAATAAGGAAGTCAGGAGAAACATCTTTACCCAGAGAGTGATTAGAATGTGGCACTTGCTGTCAAATGGAGTACTTGAGGCAAATAGTGTAGATACATTTAAGGGGAAGGTAGATAAGTACATGAGGGAGAAAGGAATAGAAGGGTTAGATGAAGTAGGGTGGGAGGAGGCTCATGTGGAAAATAATGCCGGCATAGACCAGCTGGAACATAGCAACAGGAGTAGGCCATTCAGCCCCTCGAGCCTGTTTCACTATTCAATGAGATCATGGCTGATCTGCGCTCTAACTCCATATGGTTGGCCCATATCCCTTAATACCTTTGGTTAACAAAAGCTATCAATCTCCTAACATCAATTGTCGTTTGCGGAAGAGAGTTCCAAACTTTTACCACCCTTTGTGTGTAGAAGTGTTTCCTAATTTCACTCCTGAAAGGTCTGGCTCTAATTTTCTGACTATGCCCTAGTCCTAGAATCCCCAACCAGCAGAAATAGTTTCTCCCTATCTACCCTATCTGTTCCCCATAACATCCTGAAAATTTCAATTAGATACCTTCTAATTTCTAGGGAATACAACACTAATTTGTGTCATCTCTCCTTGTAACTTAACCCTTGAAATCCGGGTATCATTCTGGTAAACCTACACTGCACTCTCTCCAAGGCCAATATATCCTTCCTAAGGTGTGGTGCCCAGAACTGCTCACAGTTACTCCAGGTGTGGTCTAACCAGGGCTTTGTACAGCTGCAGCATAACTTCTACCCCCTTGTATTCTAGTCCTCTAGATACAAAGGCCAGCATTCCATTAGCCTTTCTGATTATTTTCTGGACCTGTTCATGACATTTTAACGATCTATGTACCTGAAACCCCAAGGCCTAGAAATTCGGTAGGCTGCGCCACCAGTTAGCGCCTAAAGAGGGCACTCAGTGGCTTTAGCGCCACTGGCCACGCCTCCCGCGATATTTAGCTGGGGTGCTAATGGCGGCGTTAGCCTGTTGCGCTGCGCCGCCACTGATGACGTCATTGGTGTGCGCAGCGCCCCGCTACTGCCCCGATCTCGATATTCAGTAGCGTCCGCCTCTGTAGCGCCGTTCGCAAATTGCGCCCGGTTCACGGGGCCATCCTGTGGCGGCAGTGGCGCAAATTAAGGTGGAGGTGCTGGGCGGCCGTTTTTTCCGGCGGCCGCCTGCCAGCACCTCCGTCCCCGGCCTCCTGATCTCCCCCTGCGGCAGTGCCGGCTGTTTTCCGAGAGCCCGGCACTTCTCCTCGGTGCCGGGCTATTTTGCCGGCACTCGCGATCTCCGATCGCGCTGGTGCAGGCCCCTCCCCCTTAAGAATGGGAGGAAGGCCTGCAGTACCGCAGCGCGCCGTGCCGCAGCGTGTGGCGCTGCGGCACGTTGCGCTGCGATATTCAGTTTCAGCGCCCCAAGAGGGACGCGGAGCGCCTCGAGCCTTACCCCGTGTCCCTCTTAGGGCGTTCAAGCTGAATTTCCGGCGGTCACAACTGCTCCGATTGCTGCGCTAATTCCGGCGCCCAGGCGAGCTTGGCGCCCCGTTTGTGGCCCCACCGAATTTCTCCCCCCAAGTCTCTTTGGTCATCCACTGTTTTTAGCTTTTCACCATTTAGAAAGTACCCTGTTCTATCCTTTTTAGGTCCAAAGTGGATGACCTCATATTTGCTTACGTTGAAATCCATTTGCCACAGTTTTGCCCATTCACTTAATCTATCAATATCTCTTTATAATGGCCCAGAAATTCAGGTCGGGGGCTTCCCACGGGTGCAAGCCACTGATCTGCACTTACCTTGCGCGCCGGCCTTTGAGCTGTGGGCCCCCGTGGAATTCCGATCCGGGGCCTGGTCCAGCTGCCGGCGCACAGTGCTTGCGTATCCCAGGGGCGCAGTTAGTTCGATGCATCCCCTGGGATCACGTGGGCCATGGGGAGCCAATCGGAGCAGGGAATGCTCCATTCATAAGTCTGACAGGAAGTGCTGTTAAGACGTATAAATACTACGGCCCCAAAACAGCACTAAATCTTCAAATACATTTTTTTTAAATCACATTTTTTAAATAAACTATAAATTACATGAAATAACTATTTTAAACAATAATTTAAATTTTTGAAAAAAATAATTTTATTTTCTAACGGGGCTAAAAATAAACTTACCTTGCTTTAAAGTATTTAAAAATAATAAACCTGTGGAAAAGATGTTTTAATTTTAATTAATTCACCACTTACCTTGTAAAAAGCAGGCCTTATGCCTGCTTTTTACATTTCTAACTTCTGCAGGCTTACCCTCCCGGGAAAACCTGTAAAAAAAAGTAAGTTCGATGCGTACGCGTAGCCTCTCCTGCGCACGTGTTTGACCTCTAAACCCTTGCGTAGTGCATGCAGGAAACCGGCACTTCCATTGGGCCTACGGGTGAGTACCCCGTGCATACTCACCTGTGGAGACCCGAATTTCTGGGCCATTGTTATGCTTTCATCTACACTGCCTACAATGCCACCTATCTTTGTGTCATCGGCAAATTTAGATATATGACTTTCTATGCCATCATCTAATATTGTTAATAAATATTGTGAATAGTTGAGGCCCCAACACAGATCTCTGTATGACACCACTAGTCACATCCTGCCAATTTGAGTGCCTACCCATTATCCCTACTGTCTGTCTCTCGCCACTCAGCCAATTTCCTAACCAGGTTAATAATTTGCCAAAAAATCCGTGGGCTTCTTATGTGGGACTTTATCAAATGCCTTCTGGAAGTCCATATAAATAACACCCATAGACATTCCCCTGTCCACTACTTTAGTCACCTCTTCAAAAAATTCAATCAGGTTTGTCAGGCATGACCTACCTTTCACAAACCCATGCTGACTCTCTCTGATCAACTGAACATTTTCGAGGTGTTCAGTCATCCTATCCTTAATTATAGACTCTAGCAATTTCCCAACAACAGATGTTAGGCTAACTGGTCTATAATTCCTTGGTTTTCCTCTGTCGCCATTCTTAAAAAGTGGAGTGACATACGCAATTTTACAATCTAAAGGAACGGTTCCTGAATCTAGAGAACTTTGGAAGAGTATACTTATGGCATCTGCAATATGCTCAGCTACTTCCTTTAAAACCCTGGGATTGAAACCATCTGGCTCTGGGGATTTGTCACTCTTTAGTGCCATTATTTTCTTCATTACTGTTATTTTAATTACGTTAATTTTATTGAGTCCCTGTCCCTGATTCAATATTAGTTTCCTTGGGATTCCTGGCATGCTATCCTCTTCTTCTACTGTAAATACTGATGCAAAATAATTAGTCAACATGTCCACCATTTACTTATTATCATTGACAATATCACTGCTTTCAGTTTTTAAAGGGCCAACATTGCTCCTGACCACCCTCTTTTTCCTAATGTAACTGTAAAAATTCTTCATATTGATTTTGATATCCCTTGCAAGTTTCTTTTCATACTCCCTTTTTGTAGCTCTTACTATCTGTTTTGTGATCCTTTGCTGTTCTTTGTATCTTTCCCATTTGCCAGGGTCTGTGCTATTTTTTGCATTTTTGTATGCCCTTTCCTTTAGTTTTATGCTGTCCCTTTACCTCTTTGGCTGTTTTATTTGGGAAGTAGAGCTCTTGCCCCTCAGGGGTATAAACTGGTTCTGTATCACATTCAATTCTTTTTTGAACACCTCCCACTGATCTTCTGTCATTTTACCCATTAACAGATTTGCCCAGTTTGCTGTGGACAGTCTCTGCCTCATCCCGTTGAAGTCAGCCTTACCCTAAATCTAGAATCTTAGTAGCTGTTTCGCGTTTCTCCCTTTCAAACACTACGTTGAACACGGTCATGTTATGATCGCTATTGAATAAATATTCACGCACAGTTAGGCTGTTAACTAAACCTGGCTCATTACTCATTCCTTAATCTAATATGGCATGCCCCCTTGTTGGTTCTAGGAAATATTGTTTTAGAAAACTATCCCGGACTCACTCAAGGAATTCACTACCTTTCTGACCGGTGCTAGTCTGCTTATCCCAATCTATATGAAAGTTAAAAACCCCATTAAAACCACTCTGTCTTTACTACATGCTTGTCTAATAAGTTGGGTTGAATGGCCTGTTTCTCTGCTGTAAATTCTATGTAATTCTATGTAATACTTGATTAGCCTTTTTCATAGCAGCTTCAGATTGTATGGTTGATAGTCAAATGCACCCTTTTCCTTCTCTATCTTTGCTAATGAACACCCATTCATTTTTGTTCCAATGTGCATTATCATATATTTAATCCCATTAAGAATCACCTGCCATTTCTTACATGGGTACATAGAAAAGTACTGATGCAGAAAAGACTACATACCATCTGACCAACCTCAAAAATGAATACCCTTCATTGCTCATTCCCTCAAATAGTTATTGATTTCTCTCTTAAATTTCTTCACACTATCTGCTTCCATTCTCCCCCCTTCCACACAATCCCCCACCCCCGAGAAAACCATTCTACATATCCACCACCATCTGTGTAGTAAAATCTTAACTATTTGTGCAACTTGCCTCTTCTAAGCTTGAACTGTGTCTCTAGGTCCAGAGTGACAATTGGGGTTCAATTTATTTACTCCCTTAAAAATCATGAACACATGAATAATATCTCCCAGGAACCTTTCCTTTTCCTGAATAAATGATCACAGGCTCTTCAACATCTCCTCAGAGCTCAGATGCCTTAAGCAAGGTAACAGTTTGGTTGCCCTTTTCTGCACTTCTCCAGTGCCTGGATATACTTGCTGTATTACTGTAACCAGAACTGTACACAGTATTCCAGGTGTCAACATACAAGCATTGCACAGACTTATGATAATTTCCTGGGATTCGTGCTTTATTCCTCTGGCTATACATCTAAGATCTGGTTAGCTTTACTTACTGTTGCCACACACTGCCCTTTTGGTTTCAGATTTTTAGCCCATCTGTTTAATTTGTTCACATCCCTTTGAATTACATCAATCTCCCTAGTGTTCCGTGGCAGTCATTTTCTGTCTGTGTATTATAACTGATTGGATATTTGGTGCACTCATGCAGTAAGTTTTATTTTTTCTTTCCTTCCTTTGATTTGCAGTCTTAAGCCTCACCTTGGCAGCATTACACAGAGTTGAACCATTGGTGCTCGCTTCAATAATATATGAGCAAAGCAGCTAGACTGAAATTAGGATTCTCAGAAAGCTAATAAGACCAAATAGTCAGTTCACATTGGCAAGCAGCGAAGCAACATTACGAGGCCAGTCAGAGGCTCAGACACAATAGCCCAAATGGTTGTAATTTGTATCCATTCTCTCCAGTGTGAATAAACCCATGCTATAAAAGGTATTTCACCTGGGCTAACTAGCACGTACGACCACACTGCTATTTATAATTTCATACTGGATTTCCATTATTATAGGTGAAATTGCTGTTGATAAATCAACTAAAGAGCATAGGGTAAGAACATCTGATTCCAGTTAGTGTTGTCTAATAGGGAAATCAGATTTGGCCTCAGCCTTAAGGATATTTGCCACTTCAGTCTGTTTATTATACATTTCTAGGCTCATAACACTTAACTTGTCTTACATTAAGAAATTAATTCTAAAGGTACAAATATAAAACAAATGGACACAGTAAAGTTCACAAATCAACTATCTGCACAAAAATTTGGCAGGACGCCAGAAAACTTGATGAATGACAAGGATTGCAGAGGTTCGTATGCTCTGCCTCCAATTCATCCTCTTACTCAAAAACATATCTAAGTCAATAATTGTACAAGTGGCAGTCCAAAACTGATTCATTCAGTTCCAACACACAGAGCATTTACATCCCAACAATCACAATAGAAGGACGAATCTTTTTAAATCAGTGTTAACATTATTTTGCCCTTTTAGTGGTTTTGGCTTTGTTTACTGTACCATTTGTTCAACAATAGTCCTTGCAGTTGAAAGTGTTATCGCAGGGGTTGGATTTGTTATGGCAATTTGTTCAGCAGCCAGTGAGCAGGATGCCTCTACTGGAAAAACATTTACATCAAACAATCTACAACCCTGCAAGAGAACAGAAGAGTGTCTGTCAGCTCAGGCCCCCAAACGGAATAGCTTCCGGGAGAAGTCAATGTTTGATTTTACTATCTGGAGGCTCATTGAGAAAACAGGTGCATTTAATCATCTGTTAATCAACAACAGCTAATTTTAATGGAAAAATTATAATTATCTCCACTTATCTTAAATAATATGATTTTTTTCATCATATACATAAGTGCGCAATCTAATCTCATTCACACTGATCATAGGTACAGGTTTTAAGCTACTAAGTAGTTGCTTTGCACTGCCAATGAATATTTTGCGAGAGAATGTCTGATAATTATGATGTCTTCATAATAACAAATATAACATATGCATTGAGACATGACACTCATTGAATTTCATGTCTGTGCAGAATTTATAGCAAAAATGGTGCAGTCATTAAACATAATAAAAAGGAACAGGTAAAAGTTGAACAAAATAAACTGAACTGATTTTACTTCATTCCCTTTCCCTTAGAATATCTGATCTTTGTTTGCTTAGTGGCAAATATTTGTATTTTGTGGTGTTAGCACATTGACCATTGCCTTCAGCAGTAAAAAAAAAGGTAGCAGCCGAATATCATATTATCACCTCTGTTGCCACAAAGTCTAATTTAAATATTTAATATTATATGTGAATGGAACACATGATTGGCATAGCAGCCATTCTCTGCCTATACTATAACACATCAGGCACATGTTGGAAAAGTAAAGCAAGTTTATTTTAGTGAGGTATTGGGGAATGAACTCAGGTTAACTAATGTGTGACCTAGTTTGCCTTTGGTTAGTGAATTCTTGTTTCACCCTGGCAGGAGCCCACATGTGGCAGGCTTTGTGTATTTGTTATTAATCTGGTATAAAAATGTCACAGATAGAGGTAAAATCAACTAGTTTCTGTCATTATCTCCACAGCATTTGCGTGCACCAGTCCAAAGGGAAAAGTGGGACACAGATTATGGGGACTGACAACTCACCCTAATGTACAACAATCTGCCTTTTCAATGATACCCTAGCAGCAGCTTCCAAATTCTAGAACTGGCTGAGAGAGATAGAAGCTTGCAATACTGAGGACAGTTGGTAATGGACTTTCCTAATTACCGGTAGATTAAAAATACAACTGCGTAATTTGAAAAAAAAATACTTGTGCCAGTGCACTGAATAAACCCTTTTTGGCAAATGCTCAATAAACAATGCCAGAGCCAATATTTGACTTAACCAGAACCAAGCAGCCAATCAAAGCCCTTGTAAATGTCAAGTGAAGTACCTGACATCAATTTTCATCCAACAAACCACATAGAGAGAAAATAAATATATAGACAGAGAGTGGAAGATTTGAAAAAGATCACATTAATAATAATGGTAACATCATTTTGTTCAGACATTATAGGTCATTACTAGTCCTGAGGCTCTCATTATTAGCCCCAGTGAACAACCACATAAGTACCAGTAATGACCGCAATGCCCTCCAAAATGATGTTATTGCTGTATTAATGATTAATAAAGGTGAAATATAAAAACATAAAGATGGTGTCTTGTCATCTTTGCAGGCAAAATTGGCTAAATCTCAGAGATAACTCTGCAGAGGTTAGAGTTGTTGCTCCTTTATGTGAGGTATTTAAAATTTTGAATTTGTTAAACTATAGATTACTGAAACCATATCCCTCTAAATACATCCATGTAATGAAAGAAGATTTGGAAAACAATGCCTCTCTTAGGTCTTCAGTTGTGAAAGGATGAATGAAAAGGTCAGCTCTACAAATCAACCACTAATACTATGTGACATCATATCAATCCAGGACTGGGAAGCTCATCATGACATTGATGACCTTGTCATCCATTTGAACACCATAGACCTGACTGTCTGGCAACCTGATTGCGACTGAGAATAAAGTAGTCACATTTACAGCATTTAAAAAAGTGCTTGTCATAAATAAAATACCAGCACCATAAGGAGGATTTTTTTAAACTATTAGAAAGATTTTGAAATGTGAGAGGTCTCCTCTTTACCTTACTGCTTAAGTCTAACAACAAAAACAGAAAATGCAGGAAGGCTCCATGCATGAAATGGTAACTTGTCTGTTCTCTCCACAGATGCTGCCTGACCTGTCGTGTGGTTCCAGCATTTTCTGGTTTTGGTTGTTTCCAGATTTCCAGATTTTTGCTTTTTATATTTTTGTGTTTTGCTTTGGGCGCAAATCTAGTATCAAATACATTTGTTTTTTCTAAAAGCATGACTCTTGTGGGGGAAGTTTGTCCAGGGTTGGAGAGTGAGGGTATGTGGGGTTGAAGGCAAGCAGAGGGTGAGGATGGTAATTGAAGTGGTCATTTATGTCCATATCAATGACTGGATGTCAGGGCTGGCAAGGCCACATGAAATGGTGACATTGAGGGCTGTGGGTGGGTAGGGAAGTTGATCTGAAGGATGAGGTTAAGTGAGGATGGAGATGCCGAGAAGTAATTGAAGATGAATAATCACATAATACAAAAGCTAAAGGAAGAGATCTTGGCAAGGAAGTTACCACGTATCTTGCTAGATGACGAGGACTTTAAATGAAAGGGTGAAAAAGGGTGAGCTGCTCACATGATTAATCAGTGACAGATGAATAAGGAGAAGTCCTGAGGTGGGGCCTGGTAATGACAGCCACGCTACTGCCATGATGGTTTGAGTGGGGTACATGGTGAAATGTGTAGCCAAGCAGAGAAGCTTTGCTGAGGGGAACAGTCTCAAGATAAGTCAGGTTTGACCTGTTAAGGCAGGTTAAGCATTTTAACAATGAGCAGAACAGTCATACAACTATTGACAGAGTAGTAATTTTGCCTGAGAGCATGGATGCACTCTCTAGTGCTGCACTAGAAGGAACAGAAAAAGCAACCCACTAGGTCAAGGGATATAGGAGGCAAACCAGCAGGACCTAGCAGTACTCCATGCAATGGGTACATCACAATAGCTGTTTGGGCCTCATAGAGGATCAGTGGCAGAGGAGGCTCCAGTTTAGCAGGAATGCTGTCAATAATCTCTGCCTTCTGATATAATAAGACTTTCATACACAATCCACTATCTGCATGATGCTACTAATGGCAGTGAAAGCCAATATGGCCTTCATATCTATGCCACAGGTTTCTCCCACCCACCCACAGGAGACATCTCTTGTGCTAACCAGTTTTCCATGCACAAATGGCATAATTGCCTTATTTTCTTATGCAAGCATATGCACAGACTTCAACACTGATCTGCAGCAAAATAGAATCATCTAAATGATGACACAGCAGGAGGTTATTAGAATCTTTGCGCCTATGGCAGTTCCAGCTCTTTAAATGGAGCTAGCTCCCCTAATTACATTTCCCTGTCCTTTCAATGTCTTCTTTGATATTCTCCTATTTAAAATACTTACTTCAAGTCCTTTTTAATTGATGTTGTGGTACCGAAAATTGCACAAGCCTTCTGGTGTATTCTTGGTGTAACCCTGGCAAGGGTTCAGCAAAAGACACGGAGAATAGACCAGAACCTGAATATGCCTTTGCTGGAAGTGACTGCAGTTCTTGTCTGGATGGAATTGTAGATAAGATGTGCCAACCTCTCAAAAGGTGTAAGTGGGGAGGGGGGTTGTTGGTGGTGAGGGGGATTCCAGGCCAGGGAAGAGGCCGGGACTCCCAAAAATGAGGTCAATTTTTTTTTTAATTGGCTCTCTAACAAGGGACAAATAGATTCTCTGGATGTGTAACTGGGCAGTACCCGCTCCCCGATAGCAGCAGGGATTCAAATTTTCCAGCCTGTGTGGTCTGCTGGGTACTAAAGATGTATCCCTAGTGGTGAAAGCATTCGCTGTCCCATTGTAATTCGATGACCAAATGACCCTGCAAACTCTGGAAGGGTCAGTGCTGGAGTGCTCTGGTGTGCAGAATCACAGCATTAACTTCTGGGATCACAGCCCGTGAAGATTTAGGGCCATGATCTCTACCGCAATAGTCAAGTAGCAAAGTATTCCATGTTCTGATAGCCATTATTTCTTCTAACCTCCCACTTGTTCTTTTAGTACGATGATCCTTGGTCTATGCCCAGGAAGAGTGGCAAACACATTGGCCCCGATATTAACTGGGAGACGTGGGGGAGGTCCAATATCACGTGGGAAACACGGAAGAAAGTCCAGCATGTCTGTCAGTGGCGTTTTAACTCAACCAGCTCATTATCATTTTACTTCCAGGTTTGTTGACCAAAGTGCAGCTGCAGGCATGATGAGGACCTGCACTGTGCAATTTCAACTCCAGTATTTAAAAGGCTAATCAGATGATGGAGTTTGGAAGAGTTGGAATTTAAAACAAGACCACACGAGGTGTGACAATGGACTCCAGATGGGCAAAGCTTCACTGATGCCTCCCTTGATGTACTGCTGGGGTCAGCGAGGACCCAGAAAGAGATACAATTCCCTAGCAATGGGAGGAAGAAACCTGCTGCTGACAGCATGAAGGCATGGTTGGAAGTGGCCCAAGAAGTGAGCAGCACCAGCATTGCACCACACTCATGGATTCATTGTAGGAAGCACTTTAATGACCCAACCAGGTCAGGGAAGGTGAGTAGAGTTGCACATTCACCTGCAACCTGCTGTGCGCATCACCTCACCCCCTCACCCTGCCTTGTCAAGCCTACTCATCACATCACTCCTCACACCCACTTACCTTGCAAGCCTACTCATCCTTCTCTTTCTATGCACTTTCTCAAATCCCCATCTATCCATCCACCACTCCCACTCACCCTTATCCTTATGCAATGTCATGCTTCTCCCTTATAGTCACACTCACCAAATGCACTGCATCCATCGAGTGAACACATACCATTACAGTCACTCATAGAGGGAGAGAACCAGAGGTGGCCCTCCACAGATTTGCTAGCTCACAAATGCAGAGGAGAAGGGGCTAGAAATCAGTGGAGTTTCAGAATCCCTGGCCATTGGAGATGGGGAGTCAGGGACCTCCCAGCTACCTGGTGACAATTAAATATCAGCGACCAACATGTCACACGGCACTCAGTCATGTTGACTTGATTTCAACAGTGACTGAAATATGATCATCCTCATAATGGTAACTTGCAACATTCTTACCTTGTCAATATTAATTTATATCTTTTATCTCCGACAGGGCCTTCACGTGTGCAGCTGCAGGCGGTGGATGTCACGGACGACGAATCCTCAGAGGAGCTGATTCCTCCTGAGGGTGCACCATCACAGGGCTCATGCTTAACACGCACCAGCTCAGATACCCCCACTTCAGTGGGACCAGTTAGACAGATAGACGGGTTTTCACCTGGTGACTCACACTTCACAAGTGAGCAAGAACAGATGGTGGTGGCAGGGACAGCAGCGGAGAGTCTGCATCGGAGGGAGCAGCCCTCTCCAAACTCTGCTCAGCTGGACACAGATGCGGTACCCCAGGGCCATCGATGAAAAGGATAATCATTGAGCAGCAGCAGAGAATGTGCGATGTACTGACAGGCTTTCCAAGCACACTGTCCATGATTGCAGAGAGAATGGAGGAGTCCGCCTCAAGCATGAATGGGTTGATGTTTCAGGGCGTTGTGATGATGTGTTCTTCCATGGATAGAGTGACTAGCACCATGGAATTTCAAATACTACAATTAAATGAGGCCATGCACGCTTTGACCACGGCCGTGCAGGTTCTGGCTGACAACATGTCTGCCAACTTAAGTTGGATGACACATACCTTTAGCCTTGGCCTTACAGTGCCTCACTGATCTACACCAAAATGCTCTCCAGCAGAGTGGTAGCAGTGAAATGCAGCTGGGCCATGAGAGGGATGTTGGCGAAAGGAGACATGGAAGTGGGGACTCCATTCAAAGCACTTCCACTTCTCACCCATTGCACCCCTCAGTCAGTACCTGCCATGTTGCTTCGTCTCCCGATGGCCGAGTCTGCCCCTGTACAGGTGCAGGTGGAGCAGACAGCTGTAGGGGGTGGCGTGCGCCCGGTCAGCTTCACCTCCTGACTGCCTTTGAGCAGTTCGAATCGCTCCCACACCCCTGGGTTCTAGACACCGGACTTAGGTACAGGCGGCGATACAGAAAATCGAGTAGACAAGTGGTTTGGTGCAAGAAAAACAAAATTTTATTAAAGCAGAATAAAACACAATCTTATGAGAAATTACTGGTATGAATACAGGCATAAACAATTACAATTACAGGGCACATCGAGGGACAACAACTACATTAAAAGTCCCCTTATCCTTAACCCACCCCCTAGAACTAACTAGATTAAGCTATGAGGGGCCAGGAATTCATGCTGACCAATCCGAAACCTGTTGCTTTAACTGGGTTGGGTATTGAGGTCCGCTCTTGCTGTCCTTTGGGGTATCCCGTCGCCACCTTGTCACAGGACACGGTGCTGAAGTTGTTTATGCGAAGCACCCTCCTTTCCCTCAGCTACTGTCGTCGTCGCGTCGCGATGGGTTTTCTTCTTCTTCTTCCTCGGGCGGTCGTCGACGGTAATGTTGCGGTTGGGGGTCGGTTGGCGGTCTTTACTGTCTAAATGACTTTACTACCCATGCTTCGAACGCCAGTTTATTCGTCATGGACGCTGCTACCCATTCTTTGAATGCCAGCTTATTCTTCACCTGGGCTATGACTCTGGGGTTTTATTGTCCATGCATGTAAATGCCAACTGTGGTGTATGTAACCTGTTCCACCTTAAGAGAACTACCTTAAGAGATGTACTACTTTCTCTTGGCTGCTGTATACTGTAATACTGTAATACCGGTGGTGACCACACCGGTATATAAGTGTTGTGTAGGGATTTGCTGGGCAGTTCAGCCCTGACCTCCGAATAGTAAAGACCTGTTAAAAGTTATTCTTGTTGTCTGTGTCCAGTGATTGATCATAAGCATAACTGGGACACACAGACTCAACAGTGGCGACGAGTCCGATCTTACCCTGCGGCAGTTTGACATCCAAGGCAGCTTCGTCCTCAGAACGGGCGTCGAGAAGAGGCATCCGCCCTCATCATCCTGCTGAGCACCATCGCACGGGAGGCATTGAGAACCCGGGTTAAAAAGAAAAATTCTGACCACGAAGCCCTCCATCAGCGACAGGCAGTGATCATCCCTTCTACCATGGTGGTGGGTAAGCCGATCAGCGACATGAGCAGAAAGTCGGCCGCGTTGGCTGTGGAGTAGGGGAGGGAAAACGGAGGAATAAGGGCGGAGAACTCGACCACGGCTGGTAAAAAGGGCCGGGCTGCAATCGAGGCCGAGAGGCGCAGCGACTGGGGCAGCTTAAGGCACGAGAGCCGCAGAGAAATCAAACGCAGCCGGTGTAAAGGACCAGGCTGCAAGCGGGGCTGCGAGGCAAAGCAGCGTCAGGGAATTGAGAACCGCTGGGGAGGCGAGAACGGCAGCAGCATGGCAATCGCCATTGCAACCAGCGGGGGAAGAAGGCAAACGCGGGAATCCGCCATTGTAGTCGGCGGGGGGGAAGAAGACGAGCGCGGGAAAGACCGCCAAGCACAGGAAGCCGCCATTTTAGTAGGCGGGGGAAGAAGACAAGCGCGGGAAGCCGCCATTTTGAGAAAAAAAAAATTAAAAAAATTTGCAAGGATGCCTAAACATGGGAGCATTAATACCTTTGATAGTGATATCGAAGATTGGACCACGTATGTAGAACGCATGGAAGTTTATTGTAAAGCAAATAAGGTACCAGATGATGAGAAAGCACTAACCTTATTAAGCTCAATGGGTGCGAAGACATACGGGCTATTGAAGCACCTTCTATCACCAAATAAACCGGCGGATCAGACTTTCGCGAATATTGTTACTGTCCTGAAAAATCATTTAAACCCCACGCCGCTGATGATAGTGGAACGATTTAAATTTTACAGAAGAACGCAGCTGAAAGACGAAAGCAACGCTGAATTTTTAATTGAACTGCGTAAGCTATCGAAGTACTGTCAGTTTGGAATAGGACTAGCAGATGCGCTGAGAGATAAATTTGTGTGTGGATTGTTAAAAGAAGGAACACAAAAGTGGCTGCTTGAGGAGAATGATCTTACGCTTGATAAAGCTGTCACTATTGCAGCATCGCAAGAAGCCGCAGCGAGAGGCACGGTGGAAATGCAGCTACGATCACCGGAACTCAGCACCAATCGAATGGTCTTGGGTACAGTAAAATGTTATCGTTGTGGAAAGACAACGCACGATCAGAACCAGTGCTGGTTCAAAAATCAGGAATGCAGAAAATGTGGCAGGCTTGGTCACATAGCTAAAGTATGCCGGTCAGGAAAGAAGACCAGCAACAAAAAGTCACCGCAGGAAAAGTACAGAAAGGCATACAAGGTGACAGAGAACAGTTCGATCGAACAGAAGTCAGATTCAGCCTCCAGCAGTAATGAACTGGGTAGCCTAAGAGTACACAATGTTGGTAAGGAAGCAGACCTCCAAACAATTTGGGTCACACTTCAGATAGCAGGAGTCCAAGTGAAGATGGAATTGGACACTGGATCGGCATTGACGGTCATGAATAAGCAAGATTACAAAAGGTTATTCCCACATATTCCCCTACGGGATACGGAGATTGTATTGAAAACATACACAGGGCAAAGAGTATACCCCATCGGGAAGATAGAGGTAAAGGTGGTCCACAAGGGCAAAGAAAGCCGAGGAATGGACTTATATGTGCTACCTGAGGGAGGTCCACCACTACTGGGACGGGAGTGGATTAGGAAAATAAATATGGATTGGCATTCCTTAAAAGCACTAACGGTAGATTCCGGTAAAAAAGATGTCAAACCTAAACGATTGCCCAGAATATTGGACAATGCTAAAGAGGTGTTTCAACAGGGACTGGGGACACTGAGAGGAATTACGGCAAACATCAAGGTTGAAGAACATGCAAACCCGAAATTTTTCAAAGCCAGACCGGTACCTTATGCGATACGACCTGCTGTGGAAGCTGAGCTGGAAGGGCTAGAACGTTCAGGAGTACTGTCTAAGGTAGACTGGAGTGAGTGGGCCACGCCCATTGTTCCCGTCATGAAGCGTTCATCGAGCAACAAGCCGGGGGAACCGGGGAAGGTTCGCATCTGTGGAGATTTCAAGATCACTGTTAATCCGGTGCTTCACACGGTGCAGTATCCGCTTCCGCGGATTGAGGATATCTTCGCTTCGTTGTCTGGCGGGAAACACTTCACCAAGATAGACCTGGCGCAGGCGTACTTACAGATGGAAGTTGAGGAAGAGTCACGCCAGTATCTCACGATCAACACGCATAGAGGCTTGTACCGGTATAATAGACTGGTTTTTGGAGTGGCATCAGCGCCAGCAATTTGGCAGAGGGCCATGGAGCAGGTATTACAGGGAATTCCAGGCACACAATGTTACCTGGACGATATTCTGATTACAGGAGATGATGACGAGGAACACCTTGCAAATTTGGAACTGGTGCTCACCAGATTGAAAGAATATGGACTTCGAGTTAATCGCCAGAAATGTGAGTTCTTTCAGAAGAGGATCTCGTACTGTGGTCATGTCATTGACCAGGAGGGGCTTCATAAGTCTCCTGACAAGATCGAAGCTGTTGTGAAGGCTCCCGCTCCGGATAATGTATCCCAGTTGAGGTCGTTCCTAGGGTTGATTAACTATTACCATAAGTTTCTGCCAAATTTATCCACGGTGCTGCACCCGCTGAACGCTCTTTTGCAGAAGGGAGTACCATGGAAGTGGAGCGAGGACTGTAAGAGGGCCTTTCGCAAAAGCAAGGCATTGATCACCTCAGAGGAAGTGTTGGCTCACTTCAACTCAACGCTGCCTATTCGTTTGGCTTGTGATGCTTCTCCATATGGTATTGGGGCAGTACTCTCACACAAGTTGCCAAATGGCCAGGAGAGGCCAGTTGCGTTCGCATCCAGATCATTGACCTCCGCTGAGCGCAACTATGCTCAGATAGATAGGGAGGCTCTCAGCCTTGTGTGGGGAGTAAAGAAGTTTAATCATTACCTGCAGGGCCAAAAGTTCACACTTCTGACAGACCACCAGCCGTTGGTATCCATTTTTAACCCTAAGAAGGGTGTTTCGGTGATGACAGCACAGAGACTCCAGAGATGGTCCCTTTTCCTAGGGGCACATCAATATCAGATTGAATTCAAAGGTACAAAGCAGCTTGGTAATGCTGATGGGCTGTCGCGCCTGCCACTACCTACAGAGGAGGAGGCACCGACGGTTGACCCTGTTGAGTTATTTCACTCGACCATCATCGAATGTTTACCAGTCACCAATGCAAGTATTGAAAGAGAAACCAGGAACGACCCGACACTGTCCCGGGTCTACGAAGTGACAGTGAAGGGATGGCCAGCACATGGTGATCCACTGTTACCGGCATTCTCAGCAAGACGAGAACAGCTGTCCGTCTGTCAAGGAACATTGATGTGTGGAACAAGGGTGATTATTCCTCCTAAGTTAAGAGAGAGAGTTCTAAAGGAACTGCATGAAGGTCATCTGGGGGGAGTCAAGATGAAAAGCCTTGCTAGGGCTTATGTGTGGTGGCCGGGTATCGACCAACAGATAGAGGATCTGACGAAAAGCTGCTCAGGGTGCCAAAAAGTGCAAAATGCACCTCCGATTGCACCGCTGCATCCATGGGAATGACCTTCAACCCCATGGCAACGTGTACATATTGACTTTGCTGGTCCATTCATGGACTCCATGTTTTTAATTGCGGTGGACACACATTCTAAATGGCCAGAAGTGATTAAGATGACTACCACTACCTCGGAAAAGACGATCGCGGTGCTAAGAACGATATTTGCAAGAAATGGATTGCCAGAACAAATATGTTCAGACAACGGACCGCAGTTCGTGTCAGAGGAATTCCAGAAATTCATGAAGAAGAATGGGGTGAAACATTATACCTCTGCCCCATATCATCCGGCTACAAACGGGTTGGCCAAGAGATTTGTACAAACGTTTAAAAAAGCAATAAAGGCCATGAGCGAAGATCAGATTCCACTACAACACAAGGTGGACAAATTCCTACTGGCATATCGAAACGCCACTCATGCAGTGACAAACCAAAGTCACAGAATCACAGAATCACAGAACCCCACAGTGCAGATAGAGGCCATTTTGGCCCATCGAGCCTGCACCAACACATATCCCACCCGATCCCCGTAACCCCTACACCAACACATATCCCACCCTATCCCTGTAACCCCACGTATTTAATCCCCCTAACACTAAGGGCCATGATGTTCTATAACAGGAGGTTGCGGTCCAGGTTGGACTTGTTAAAACCAAATGTGCGGAGGGAAGTTGAAAACAAACAGTTCCAGCATATAAATAACAAGACCACTCGGAGCTTCGAAATAGGACAACCAGTGTTAGCCCGGGACTATAAAAACGAGAAATGGCAATCTGGAACAATTCGGGCCAGACAAGGACCCCTGATGTACACGGTAGATATTGGTGAAAATGTAATACGGCGTCATGCTGACCAACTGGTAGAATCGAGAACAAGGGTCGAACCCATGGTTACGGCAGAGACAACTGTGGAAGAAGTTAGTGAACCTGAAGCATCTACCTCAGAAGTGAATGTACCTGATGATGATGTCCAATCCATAAGAGACCAACTAGATGAGTCACCCCAGCAACGAGAATCAGAGACCCCTGAAAGGCGTTATCCAACTCGAATCAGGAGGCCTCCTCAGAGACTGAATCTTTGAACTGTTTTGCATGAAGTTGTATATATATATATGTTATTATGTTATGTTAAATGGGGATATAACTGTTAAGCTAAAAAGGGAGGATTGTGGTGTATGTAACCTGTTCCACCTTAAGAGAACTACCTTAAGAGATGTACTACTTTCTCTTGACTGCTGTATACTGTAATACTGTAATACCGGTGGTGACCACACCGGTATATAAGTGTTGTGTAGGGATTTGCTGGGCAGTTCAGCCCTGACCTCCGAATAGTAAAGACCTGTTAAAAGTTATTCTTGTTGTCTGTGTCCAGTGATTGATCATAAGCATAACTGGGACACACAGACTCAACACCAACTTATTCACCAAACACCAGCTTATAACTGGGCATTTGTCCCCCAGTGCGTCTTACAGCTGCCCTTCTCTGCCTTCACTAGTTTACCTTCTTCTTTGTCTTGTCTTGTCTCGTCTCATCTGCCCATTTGTGGCCTGTGTCCTGTGGGGTTTTGAACTCAGGTCTCGTTCTCCTCCCGCATTTGGCCCCGGTGTAATGGGCGTCCTTGGTTGTTGAGCGGCACGTGGAACGAGAAGGGGGCCCGCCACGAGGCCAGGGCACGAGAACGAGAGGCAGCAGGCCAAGGCCAAAGATGGGGGCAGGAGCAAGAGTCAAGAGCCAAGAGAGCGATTGCCACTGATGGGCCTACAATTATACCCGTTCTTCAATCCTTATCTGCGCTCCAAATCAGGTCAGTCCTTTGTCTAACTTTTGGCGGGCTCGTTTAAAATGATTACAGCCATTTACTTTAACGACTTCTGGAGTGGTTGTCTCTGGGTCTAATGGCCCCGATGTCCTGGTTGTTTGTCATGGATGAAACTTAATTGTCCCCATCCTGACTTGATGGCTACTGTGAGCTGTTACCGATTAAATATGCAGAAACCTAATGGCCTCGATTTTAGGCCCATTCTAGCTTGATCTGTTTCAAGGCGAATGAATGCATATTCTGTGTTTGCTTTGGCTGTCTGGCCCCACAGAGTCCTTTTCACAGATTCCTACATTTTAAGTTTTGTCTCTGGGCCTGCCTGTCTGCAGGGCCTTGCTTTAAAATCCTGTCAGTTTTGGTCATGAGGTTACAGAAGCCATTTTGGGTACCCTGTTTTTAATAACTTGTCCAAACAGGGTCCCTTGATCCATACCTTTGGGGAAATGCGGGAATTTTGAGAACCCTGCATTTACACTCCCCCCTGTTGATACTAAACTTGCTTTAAGTATCATCCTGATGAGGTGAGCAAAATTTCCGACCCTCCATAGTCAATCTTCCCCTGTAGTTACCTATCTAAGATACCCACGACACAAAGGCATTTCCCATTCTGTAAAATATAGTGTACATAAGCATACATAGAATAATTACAGTCATTTACTCACATCCAAGCATGGAGGGGGTCTAACACCCCTGCACCGCTTGGTACCCATACATCTTTATTAAAACAACACGTTTGAAAATCTTTATTAAAAACAACAAAACACAAAAAAACAATCTTTAATCAGAAATACAAAACTCAAACAGGTGTATCTCCCTCCACCTTAACATAATGTTCTTTCCAGGTCCTTTGGTTTTGGAATTCTAGTATCTGACCCTTTCCCTTGCACTGAGTGTATACTAGATACAATACTGTCCCCAGCTGGCAAACCACGAGGATGTGGGAAGCCAGCCTAATCCACGAAGGGACCTCTATATTGTTGAAAATGTCCCACCAGGGTGGGATCACAATGTCCAATATCTTAGCCCCTATCTCCACCGTTTTCTGCTCTGACGTGTAGAAATGTATCTGTGAGACTATTACGGCTTTGAGTATCTTGGTAAGGTGTTCTGGGAGAGGGGGGATTTCGTAGCCGAAATGCGCTACGTACTTTTGCAGGTCGGTAAAATTCTCCTTTACAGTGAGGTGAACAGTGGAGGGTTCAGGAATGGGGACAATTCGTTCCTGGGCCACTTGAACTTCTGCCTCGGGTTTAAAGCAGAAACTGCTGTCACTTACTGGACACCAGCTATGCTGTCCATGCTGGTAGTGGGACGCCCCTGTGGTGACACAATATGTCCCACCTCCTATATATGCTACCTGTAGGGGAACATGGCCTTGTGCCATTGCCTCCATGGTGCAATTTATAGGTTTTGCGCCAACAGCTTTAAACCCACACTGTGGTTTTGAATAGGCATTCAAGTGCTGGGGACACTGGATTATGTGTGCTCCCCGGCTCCGGCACCCCGAGAGGTCAGTACCTGTCATAGCGTGCTCCCACTTTATGACGTAAGGTGGGACTGCTGTGAAACGAATGTGTGCACCCCCTTGAATGACTCCAATGTTCTCTAACCTGTATACCGGCGTGGGTCGGGCTGTCCTCCCCATGACCGGCATCCTTACTACTATTCCCATGATGGTGTGGTTGGATCGCCCACAATCCACTGGGACTGGGTAGGCCTCGGAGGCTAACCGGGATTGGCATGGGCTTAATGCATTCTCAAATGGACGGAGGGCTGCGAGGTGCTTGTTGCTGATCCAGGAGGGGACTAAACCCTGTTTTAAATCCTCCAGCTTACTGCGGCCCTCGCCCAGCAACCACGCCCCGTACAGCACGCACACCTCGTTCTGTGCAGCCTGGTCAGAAGCATTTCTGTCCTCTCTTATGAGGACATTTACAGTCTTTGCGTGCTTCTCCAGCTCGGCTATAATTTCTTTTAATGGACCATCATGGCCTGGTGCTCATGTAACTCTGAGCCTACCACCTTGTTCTCATCCATTAATATCTTCCGTAACTGTGTTTTTAAACTGTACACCTGGGTCTGCAGCTCTATGTCATCCAGACTGTTGTTGACAGAGGATCCTGTGTTAAATGCAGTAAAAACATCATTCCATACGCCCCTTCTTTGTCTCCCTGCATTACCAATGTACTCGCGGATCCTACATGCAGAATTCTGTAAAAGTATCCTCCGGACTCAAAGGAAAACAGTAAACAATGCATGCAGGGCGGAACTAGGCCAATATCCATTAATAATCACTATCCAAAAAAGAGCCACCAAATTTTGGAATCACCTACAAATGAGCAATCCCCAATGCTATCACTACGACGCCCTGAAATGCCAAGAGCTGACCATAAAGAAGAATACCCTCAGTCAACTAGTCCTGGGACTCAGTGAAGTAACTACTAACAATACTAACAATAACCAGCCCCAGGACAGTGACAGGGTAACACAAAGAATTCGACCCAACACAATCGTCGCTAAGCAAAAGGAAAAATATCTGACATATTGGGCAGAAACAACAAAAACCCAAAGCAAACTCAATTGCTACTTGGCCCTAAACAGACAATACAACATAGCTGATTACCTGACCATGGTAAAGGATAACAAACTGAGAAGAACCTTGACAAGGTACAGACTTAGCGAACATAGCCTAGCGATCGAAAAAGGCAGACACAGGCAGACCAGTCTGCCAAGAGAGGACAGGATATGCTCACACTGCAGTCAGGGAGTGGTGGAGACAGAGATGCACTTCCTCACAGCTTGTGGAAAATATCAGGGCATCAGGGAGAATTTCTACCAAAAATTCTCACAAATATGCCCTGATTTCAGAAATCTGAATGACAACCAAAAACTCCCATTCCTACTGGGAGAGGAGAGAAGCTGTATAACACTGGCGGCACGCTATGTTACAGCTTGCCATGAACAGAGAGCCAACCAGTAAACTAAGAAAAGAATATATATAAACAATGCGAATGTATATTTATACACTCAGGAATATACCTGTTTATACACTGTATGAATAGAACTGCGTTTATGTGGTAAACCATAAATGTATTTTGATGCTTTGGCAACATAAGATGTAACTTATCATGCCAATAAAGCGATTTGAATTGTGAATTGTGAATTGTGTGGTGTACAGTTCGGTTTTGTCTACGTTAGCGAAATCGAACTCGTGAACTTTTTAAACATGTCCTTTAACAGGGCCTGGTATAGCTGCTCTGTCTCTTTGGGACACCACTCCGGTAAGTGTACCTCGGTGAGGTTTAAAATCACAGAGGCTACCGCGTAGTGTACCCCCTGGTTTAGTACCTGATCCGTAGTTACTAGTACCAGTCCATTCCCTGGTCCCTTGGCGGTGGTGGGGCACCCCTCCCTGTGTGTCCTTGCTGCCTGAGTCGTGGGCAAGGGCTTCCGGGTGTGTGCCACTAGCTCAGTGGCTTTAACTGGGGCTGGGTAACGTGGGACTATGCAGGTGTGTAGGTGGGCATCCCATTCCACCCCCTTCCCCTTATCCTGCCATGATGCGGAGAAGATGATAGATATGCCTGTGGGGCAGGCCCTCTTTGACCCCAACATACAGACATAGATTCCCTGTTCTGACTCCCACCACTTGTCCCAACATACACCAGTCCCTTCTTGGGTCCCAGTGACCGTCCGGTGGGTGTCGTTCCCTATTCGTTCCAGTCAGCTGTACGATCCCCCATGTCTGTGCTCAGCTTCTTGAGCCACCACCACCTTCCCAGGGGAATCTGTCCTTTGCAAGTCAGGCACACGCGTTTCCCCTCAGTTACCCCAACCCGTGAGGCCACAACCTGTACGCTGGGGCAGGGGAGGAAGGCCTCCCCGTAAGTGAACCCGGTCTGGCTGGAATACCGGGTGGAGTTGGATCCCAACCACCCGGGCCATCTTCCCTCGTGGGCGTAGATGGCAGGCTCCTCCACGCCTTGTTCGCTGCTCCCAGCAGTCACCACTGGAGCCTTTTCTCCTGAGCACCCATAGATGTGGGAGTCCTCCATGTCACCTCGCTTTCCGACGCTCGTCCCTAGCAGGGCGAGTAGGAGTACGCCCCCCTTCATTCTGAAATTCTCTTTCTGCAAAGAGACACAAGAGCATATAGCCAGGTCCCGAGGGGATTCTCTAGCTTGGGTGAAGCATAGTCGAGTCTCGCGACATCGACTTATATACAAACATCCTTAAAACAACTACTTACTGTATTTAAAACTACCCATCACCTTATTTAATATTTAAACTAAAACACCTAAACTTAACAATATAAACTTACGTAAAACTATATACATCCGCCGCCCGTCTCCGGGCGGCCAGGCTAATCTCTGTTTGGACTGCGGCACACCGCTCCCTTCGGCGTGGCCGCACTGTCCTGTACTTTTGGTCCCTCGCAGCCTGTGGCTGCCGGCTGGGGACCTCTGTCCTTGGACTTACCACTAACTCAGGAGGCTGCAGCTTTAAAATGGGGAGCCAGTGACCATGGTTTCCTTGGCTGGGGCGTCCGTGGGGACCTTCTGAGGACTTTGGCGGGTGGGGTTTTCTTGGCTGGTGGGCCTTTAACCCCAACCGCTGCCCCCTCCGGTGTGGTCTGTGGGCTTACTGCTGCAGCTGGCTGGAGGTCCTCGCCCTCAGGTCCCAGATCTGGGTCCGGGGCGTGGTTTTCGACCTCAGGTCCCTCCTCCTCTAAACTTGGGTTAGGGGCGGGGTCTTCGCCCTTGGGTCCCTCCTCATCTGGAGCCCAGAAGAGTGGGGGAGTGTCCCAATTGGTGGGCGGGATGGCCCCTCCCCTTAAACAAGCCACAGCGCCTGCCTGTGCAGTCTGTGAACTCGCTCCCGCTGCAGGCTGAGGATTTGTATCCTCAGACCCGACCCCAACTGGCTGTTTTCTCTTTTCAGGTTTAAACAGTTTACACTGATTAATATGGAACCATTTGGTGCGCCGAGGCATCTTAGCGGCGTATACCATGGGGCTGGCTTTGTCTACAATGCTGTAGGGCCCCATGTATAATGGTTCCAGACTCCCTACTCGGGCATAGTTCCTCACCATGACCTGATCTCCTACCTCCCACTCGTGGTGCTTTCGGGGTTCTAACAGCAATCGGTTACTCCGATGCTGCTTTCCCATGTTCCCAGCCGCCCACTCGTGGACCTGCTTAAGGTGCTCGAAGAGGTTTCGGGCGAACCTGTCCCGGTTCTAGTACATGGGTGGGGGTCCGCATAAACCTGCCATTCATCAGCGCGTACGGTGAGTACCCCGTGCTTTTTGACTGGCTGGCCCGGATCCCCATCAGAACCAACAGTAGGACCTCGGCCCATTTTCGAGGCGAGTCCACCATCTCCTTCCTCAACCTTTCCTTTAGGGTCCTATTCATTCTCTCCACAATCCCTGATGACTGTGGGTTGTGGGCCACGTGCCACTTCCCCTCAATGCCTAGCAGCATAAGGGTATTCTGCATCACCTGTCCGGTGAAGTGACTCCCTTGGTCAGACTCCACATACTGTGGTAGCCCCCACTGCGAGAACACCTCCCGGACCAGGATCCTGGCAGTACCCAGAGCTGTGGCTGTTCTGCAGGGGAAGGCCTCTACCCATTTTGTGTACACATCTACCAGGACTAGGCAGTACTTATAGCCTCCCTGGGCGGTGGGCAGGGGCCCAATGTAGTCGACCTGTATCAACTGCCATGGTCCCTCTACCCTCCTGATGTGTCCCATAGGTACCTTCCTTTTGTGGGGGTCAGGGTTATTAGCAGCGCACACCAGACAGCCGGCGCAAAACTCACGGACATCTCCCCTGAGTCCTGGCCACCATCCCGCCTGTTCCACCCATTGCCAAGTGGTCTCAGGCCCGGGTTGTCCCGCTCCTGGACCCTCATGGGCCAGTTGAAGGAATTCCCTCCAGTGTTGCTGCAGCACAACCCACTGTTCCCCCCGGAACAGCATGCCCTCTTTGACGGAGAGGGTTGCTGTGCCGTAAGGACCCTCTACCCTTTTTCCCTCAGTCACTGCGCTGAGGACTGCCTTGAGGACGGGGTCTTGAGGACCGTCTTAAGGTCCGGCGCTAATGCTACCCCTGCACTCCCTTGTGTCCCATCCCCACCTCTGACTGCTGCCATGGGTCTGGACCCATATGGGTCCCAGAAAATGCCTGTGCGGGCACCCTTCTTAGCGAGCATGTCAGCCTGCTGGTTGCCTTGACTATGGGGTTCTGTGGAGAAATGGGCTTCCACCTTGTGGATGAAAACCTCCCCTTCCTCCCCCACTGCCGCTAGGACTTTTCCAGCATTGGTTTCACTGTGAGGGGTCTCCCATCGACGGAGGTGTATCCGCGGCGGGACCAGATGGCCAGGTACTCCATACACGAATTGCATGTAAATATGCTGTCTGAGCAAATCGTGTATGGGATGGGGAAGATTTCGGGGTGTGCAACGACGTACACTACCGCGGACAGTTCAGCCTGCTGGGCGCTCATGGTGCTGGGGAGCTTAATTGCCAGGGCAATGTTTGCCGCTGGGTCATAAACTCCACACCCCGTGAGTCGCTCGCCAGCAGATTCCGTGCTGGAGACGTCCAGATATTTCTCGCGGCCTGTCGGGTGTATCCTGGCCCGTAAACCTATGTCCACTTCCCAAACCCCTTCTATGGAACACCGGTGGGCTGTTCCAGGATATACCAGGTTGGCTGCGCGCTTTGGCTCGCAGAGACCCTTCACCTTGAGGTCCATCTGTGAGGGGAGCAGGGTCCAGCGAGCAATGCTGGCACTGCTCACGGTCCCATCCTTGATCCTCCCATCCAGAAGCATCTGGGTGGGTGTGTGATGGGTGAGGAGGGTGAGGGGAGAGGTGCCTGTGAAGATCAGCGATCCTTTCACAGCCCAATGTGTGGCCAAAAGGTGCCTCTCACAGTTGGAGTTGCTCCTCTCCACATCTGTGAGTATTCTGGAGGAGTAGACCACTGGCCTCAGTCTGCCATGCCGCTCTTCGAGCAACACAACACTCAGGCTGTCCCCACTGGCTGCTACCTCCAGGAAAACCTCTTTCCCCCCATCTATGGCCCCTAGAGCTGGTGCGGTCTGCAAGTCCTTCTTGAGCCTGACAAATGCTGCCTGGCAACCCTCATCCCAAGCCCACTCCACTCCCTTGTGTAGGAGTCGGAGCAGAGGGGCTGCTGTGGCTGCATAGTCTTCAATAAAGTCCTTGCATTACTCGGTTAGCCCTAGAAACGACCTCACACCCGTGACTGTGTTGGGGACTGGTAACTCTTGTACCGCTTCTCTCCTAGCCTTATCTATGGCCCTTTCTCCAGCGCGTGCGGTCAGGCCTAGGAATTTCACCTCCTGCTGACCGATCTGCGCTTTCTTGGGGCTAACTTTAAAACCTTTTTGCCCGAGCAGCTCCAGCAGTTCGGCCAGAAGTGGGCCATGCTCCTCTCTCAAATCAGTGAACAGGAGCAGGTCTTCCACATATTTTACCAACTGTCTGGGCTGGCTGAAATCCTTTAAACTGTTTGCCATGCACTGATGGAAAATGCTGGGGCTGTTGTGGAAGCCCTGAGGCAAGCAGTTCCATGTGTACTGTTGCCCTTTAAACGTAAAGGCAAACTTGTACTGATCCTCCCTCCTTAAAGTGATCGACCAAAACCCGTTGGAAATATCCAGCACCGTGAAAGTGGTCGCGGATGCTGGGATACTTACTATCAGGTCAGCAACTGCTGCTAGCATGGGTGCACAGGCTGGGATGTTGCTGTTGAGCACCCGCTAATCCACCGTGGCCCTCCAGGAATTGTCTGGCTTTTTAACCGGCCACAGTGGAGAGTTTACGTGGGTGGCTATCGGTCTCAAGACTCCCTGCTGTACGAAGGAGGACATGGCTGCCTCCATGCCTGGCTCCGCTTCCCTGAGGATGTTATAGGCCTAGAAATTCAGTTGTTAGCGCCAGCCGCTAGCACCTTAGGAGGAGGAGAAGTGGGGCGCTAAGTGGCTAGCGTCCGGGCGCGGCACCATCTGCGCCTCTCGCGAACTTCACTCAAGATTTAGCGGTGGCGCAAAACCGCAGCGCCCGCTCAGCTGTGCGCGCAGATCCTGACGTCATTTCATGGTGCAACGCCCTTGGTGCGCCCCGAACCGGAACTTCAGTGGCGCCACCCTTCAGTGCGCCTGGCGTCCCCAGCGACTAGTAGAGGGGAACGGTTCCCAGTCGCTGCGGGGTGCGGGGGGCGCTAATTAAAGGGGACTCCGCCTGCATTATAAGTAGCAGCCATTTAGTTCCACTCCTTCTGTGTGAGAGATGGATATTTGGAGAGAGACAAAGGGAGAGAGCTTTCTGGTTTGACTCAGCGCTCACACAGAAACTTCTGGCTTCAGGCCAGAGCTTTGCACTTGGATTTAACTTTCAGTGCCATAGCCTTGAGTCGCCATATAAAATGGAGGCTGCAATGGGTGGAAACGTTGGCTTACTGCATTGCATTCAAAGGGCTCAGAGACGCCGTGAGAGAGTGCCAGTCATGGCCAGACTGAGAAGGGCCAACAGGCATCGGCACAGGAGGCCTTACCCACCCAGGGTATACCGCCAGCAGTTCTCATATCTGAACGTGTCTGAGGAGCAGTGTGTTCAGAGGCTGTGATTCAGAAGGGAGGTGGTCACTGAGATCTGCCACCTGCTTCGCAGAGATCTGCAGCCACAGCTGAGGAGCAGGACGTCTCTGTCGGTGGCAGTGAAGGTGACGGTGGCTCTCAACTTCTATGCCACCGGCTCCTTCCAATCCGCTACTGGGGACATTGCCAACATCTCCCAGTTCACGGTACATTGCTGCATCCGCCAGGTGACCAATGCCCTTTTCAGAAGGAGACGTCAGTTCATCTCCTTCCCCATGACCCCAGACAAGCAGCAAGAGCGTGCAATGGGATTTGCAGGAATAGCGGGCTTCCCCATGGTCCAGGGCACCATTGACTGCACGCATGTGGCTTTGCGGACACCTCTACAGAATGTCAAGGATTACCGCAACCGGAAGGGCTACCATTCGCACAATGTCCAGTTGGTGTGTGACCACAGGCAGCTCATACTAGCTGTCAATGCCCGCTTTCCAGGCAGCAGCCACGATGCCTTCATCCTGCGCTAGGCTTCTGTGGCAGACATTTTTGAAGCCCAGGCTCACCCACGAGGATGGCTTCTCGGGGACAAAGGCTATCCTTTGTGCACCTGGCTGATGACTCCGCTCCGTGTGCCCAGCACCCCTGCTGAAGAGCGATACAATGACAGCCATCAAGCAACCAGGAACATCATTGATCACACAATCGGCGTGCTCAAGCAACGGTTCCACTCTCTGGATCGTTCTGGGGGAGCCCTACAGTACTTGCCTGAACAAGTCTCCCATTTCGTTGTAGTGTGCTGCACGCTGCACAACCTGGCTATCCTCAGGACCACCAGAGGAGGAGGAGGAGGAGGAGGAGGAGGAGGAGCACCAAGACGGGAGGGAGGCACAAAGTGCAAGGGCCGTCCGTCGGCGGCTTATTGCAACTCGGTTCTAGGCCCCCTCTCAGGGAATGGCTTGTGCCAATGAAAGAAGATGAATGGAGCCGCTCCGCAAGCCCTCAGCCGGTCAAGGCAACAAATAGTTCAAAATGCAAACCTGGACAATGTGATTAAAGAAAATGTTTGACTGTGCAAACTCTGTACCCTTCCTGCATGACAAACTAATTCAGATAAACCCCCCAAAAAAGAGTCAGAGACATAACTGGCTCTCACAACCTTCAGAAAATGAAAAAAACAGTTCAACAAAAATGACAATGATCCTCGGCCTTTATAAAAAACAAACACAACAGTCTCGGCCTTCATAAAATACAAACACAACAGCCTGGGCCTTCATAAAAAACAAACACAACAGTCTCAGCCTTCATATATCAAAAAACACAACAATCTCGGCCTTCATATATCAAAAAACACAACGGTCTCAGCCTTCATATATCAAAAAACACAACAGTCTCGGCCTTCATATATCAAAAAACACAACAGTCTCGGCCTTCATATATAAAAAAACTTTCTCAGCCTCATATATAAAAAAAACATTTGGCCACACCTTCTACTTTTTCCTCTGCGAGGGTGATCTGCCTCGCTTCCGCGAGTGGCCCCTTCCCACCCTGCAGCTCCTCCTCAATGGGACCCCAGTGGCTGCAGCAAGGCTGGGGGAAGGCTGCTGAGGGTCAAATGGTGAGACAGCAGATGCCCTTGGGGGACGGCCTGGACCAGCTCTGGGCCTGGAGGGCCCGGCTGCTGACTGCTCCAACTCTGCTTGGGCGGCAGCAGTCTGTCCTATGGGTGGTGGCAGCTGCAGTGGAGGAGTGACAGTGTTGGCTGCAAGAATGCTGCCAACCTGACAGAGCACAGGCACTCCCTGGTCGGCTGATACACTGGCACTCGCACGGGCCATCACTGCGGCATGCGCAGCAATCTGCTGAAGCACAGACTGCTGGGCTGCCGTCGATGCCTGGCCAGTCCAGCGAGGGTGGCAGCAGTTAGTGCCCGTGTGGCCCTGGTCTGTGTCTGCATCACACCAGCCAGTGAATGCACGGCACGACTGAGCACTTGGCTGGAAGCCGCCTGTGATGCAACGAAGTCCTGCTGACTCCTAGCCTGTGCTGCCACGAAGTCCTGCAGACTCCTTGCCTGTGCTGCACTGAATTCTTGCAGACTCCTGGCCTGTGCTGCCCCGAATTCCTGAGCACTCCTTGCCAGTGACTCTATGGAATCAGGCATCCTTGCCACTGCAGCCATGAGCTCAGTGTGCCTGCGCTCAGCCTGGGCGCCCATTTCAGCAAGGAGCCGCACCTCCTCTGCGCTCACTGTAGCAGGACTCGAGGCCAGACTCGCCCTCCGGGGAGAAGGCCGCCGAGATTCCCCACCCCTCCCACGTTGCTGCGGCCCGCTAGGCCCTGGAGCTTCACTCTCCTCAGACCCTTCCCCCCTGCTCCCCTCCAGGGAAGACATGTCCCCATCATGGCCATGGGCTGCCTTGGCTGAGGGTGGCACTGATGGGCCAGCTTCAGAATCAGACACAGTGCCAGCTTGAGGGCCCGCCTCCCCACCTGGCGGTTCAGCATCTGAAAGCAGGGGGGCACAAGAGTTGCTTTAGAGTGAGGACAGGGCAGCAGCGAGGGAGGCATGAGTGCTGCTATGCACTGCATAGGTTTGATAGTGGCAAAGGGTGCTGGTGTGAGGCGCAAGTGGAAAGAGAGAGGTCAAAAAGGTGATGACCTTACCATTGCTGCCCAGAACAGGGTCGGCATCTCCACTGGCGACGGGGCCAATAAGCCGGCCTGCCATAATGCGCTCCACATGCTGCTCCAGGTCACTGAGCTGTTTGAGGTCAGGACGGCCTCCCCCGGTCCGTCACTGCTGCCTGCGGTTGTGGGCCAGCTTGCACTGCAAGAGAAAGGACGGCCTCTAAGTACAGTGTCAAGCCCTGATCTTGCCTGCACTGCCACCCATGGGGAAATAGCCCTGACAGTGTCAAGCCCTGATCTTGCCTGCACTGCCTCCCATGGTGGAATAGCCCTGACAGTGTCAAGCCCTGATCTTGCCTGCACTGCCTCCCATGGTGGAATAGCCCTGACAGTGTCAATCCCTGATCTTGCCTGCACTGCCTCCCATGGTGGAATAGCCCTGACAGTGTCAAGCCCTGATCTTGCCTGTACTGCCTCCCATGGTGGAATAGCCCTGACAGTGTCAAGCCCTGATCTTGCCTGCACTGCCTCCCATGGTGGAATAGCCCTGACAGTGTCAAGCCCTCATCTTGCCTGCTCTTCCTCCCATGGTGGAATAGCCCTGACAGTGTCAAGCCCTCATCTGGCCTGCACTGCCTCCCATGGTGGAATAGCCCTGACAGTGTGTAAAGTGCTGAATGTGCATATGATTTTCATGACAGTCCCATAGTTGCTGGATGAGGGCTGAGCATTGGGGCTTTCAGGTCCCTTTGGCCATAAGTGAGGTGCACATGCAGGGATGAGGAGGATACTGGAAAGGGTTCTCACCCTGACAACCCGAGTGAGGTCATTGAACTTTTTTCTGCATTGCACAGGAGTCCTGCCAACCATGCTGTTGGAGGTCACCCTGTTTGCCACGTCACCCTGTTTGCCACCTCCCTCCAGGCTTTTCTATACTCGCTGGGCAGCGGCCTCCTGCCACTATCAGGGAAGAGGACAAGTCGCCTGCGCTCCACTGCGCCAACCAGTAGCTTCAGGGCACCCTCGCTGAAGCGCTGCGCTCGCTCCCTAGCCTTCTCCATAGTCGTGGGCGTTGAACTGTTGAAGCAGGCCTTGATTCAGGGCTGCAGTGTGCAGGGTGTGGCAGCCAAACAAATCCACCCTCCCCCTTTAAGAGCTGACCGGCGCCAGCGTGTCTGCCTTCAATCAGCAACTCGCCGCACCTGCACCTGTGCTGCGCCCGCCCTCGGTGGTAGCGCCCCGGCTCGCCGGCTTAGCCCCTTATGATAGTCGTGCATCGCCTGCTTTAGCGCAGCAGCAACCTCTTGGGGCGATGCCACTGAATATCGGCGAAGGTGGCGCTAAGTTGCACCGGGCGCTAAATTTAGCGGACGCCCGGCTGTAGTGCCCCAAACGTGGCTATACTGAATTTCTAGGCCATACTGTTTCTGTGGGCGGGCCATGGGGTCCCCGTCTACGCTGACCTCAAACCCGTTGACCCTCCCGCAGTCGTGTTTGTGTGTGGCAAATGTGGCTAGGTGGGCTTGCACAAATGCCTGGAACTCCTTTGGGGTGTTACTGACCATGAGCTCGAGGTGATAACCCTCTTTGGGCTTCATGGTGCATAGGGTCCCCTTCCCTTCTTTCCCTGGGATTACTATTACCTCGCCGTCCTTTCCTGTACTAGCCTCCCATAGGCAATGGTTTCTTAAATCGACCAGGATCCCATGGCCTACAATAAATTCGGCTCCCAGGACCCCTCTTCCACTCTCCACTTCCCACTTCATCAGTACACAGGTCCACTTAGAGCGGAGAGGTCCTAGACGAATGGCGAGCGGGATGGAAAATGAGCCGGCCTGTTCTTTGCCTGTGATTCCCGACAGACTGCATGGGACCCCGTTAGATAGAGGCGAGGTGGTGGGGTTAGCTGAATGGACCATGGTGCATGATGCCCCCTTGTCCAACAGATAGGTCCCCTTCATCTTTTCTACCTCCATCTCCACAAGGGGTCTTTTCCATTCATCGTACCGAAGGGGACACAGGTAAACAGGCTGCACTGGCTCTAGTCATGGCTGTGGGTTGGATGGGGCTGATGGGGTCAGAGCACCGGTAACGGCTGCTACTCGCCCGTGGCCAGTCAATAAGGAGCTCATGGTGTCCAAAAATGACTCGACCGTGGTGGGAGGGATTTCTGCCTTCTCCTTTAAGCTGGGACTGTGGAATTCTTTCCCTTGCTATCTTTCCAAGGGTTTTTGCACTCCTTCCGCCAGTGACCGTCCTTCACACACCTGTAACAATTCGTCTTTGTGTTGTGGGGGTTATTCCCTTCCTGATGCCACTTTTTCCTACCCTGTCCGGGTTTTACCTCATGCACCTTCCTCTTGGGTGGGTGTGCATTGGTTCCCCTACCTTTCTTATAGGCTAGGGTTAGCTGTCTGATCACCGTAAGTTTGGTGGTCTGGGGATTCTTGGGGTCGAAACAGACTTCCGCCTTGGCCCGGACCTGTGGCAAGCTGTTTGCCACCAGGCAACGGAGCCAGTGGGCCAGTGGATCCCCGTTCAGGAATGCCCGGTTAGGTGTCCCCGGACAGACACTCCGGTACACCGGCCATAACATGTCCGCGAAAGCTTGCAGGATTTCCCCTGCGAGATGCACCGCCTTTTCCATACGGGAGAAAGGACTTCCCTCACTCATCCCCATGGCCTCCAGAACTTCATCCCTGAGCTCCTCATACCTGCACTGCCCCTTCTTACACTCGTCAGAGAGGGATAAGAGGAGCCTACACTCCAGGGAGAATAGCAGTATTTTGTCCTGCTCAGCACCATCGCAGTCGTTGACGCTGGCTGCCTGCTCTACTTCCCTGAAGTGGATCGAGGGGTCCCCCTTTTCGGAGAGCTTTGGGAAATGGCTCACCATAGCCCTAAGCTATTGGCTGCTATAGGGTAATACGAACTGGTTTTGGAGGGGTCCCTCATCGTCGCCCTTGACGGGTGGGCCGATCCTCCAAAGCCGGGCTGGGCACATCGGTCCCGGCTCCGGCCTCTCTGGCGGGGGTTGCTCCACCTCCGCTCCCACCTCTGACTCCACCTCCTGTTGCTGCCAGACCTTGCTGAAACCTGGCGCTACAGGTGGTGGTCGTGAGACCTCCTGTTCCTCAACCGGGTTGTCCCTGGGCACTACCAGTGATGTTTGAACCGTCCTCCCCTCGTTCCATATAACATCTGCCTGGCCTGCCTTCAGGCTTATGAGGCACACCATGCCTTTTGCCTTCCTCTGGGCCAAGCTCAGATTTTCTCTCTGCTCCTTACAGGGGCCATGATCTGCATCTTCAAACCCCTGTTCACTCGCTAACTTGTAAGCTGCCTTTACCTCTTTACTTTCTCCTCCTGTTCTCTCATTTGCCTTGTTGGCGGGCGTTCTTTGCCCGCAACCTCAACTCATTACCCTTGGCTTCGGTGACCTGGCATTGTAGGTATTCCAACTTGGCCTTACGTTCTCCAATTAAATGCATCCTTTCCTTATTCAGGGCCTGCAATGCTACCAGTAACTTCTCCCCTGCTAAAGCCTTGTCCTGGATCTCCAGGGCTGATTCCTTTAACTCAGCTGCCTGTGCTGCAACGAGCCTGTCCAGAAGCTGGACCTGCTTTTTGAAACAGACTGCCTTCTCTAGGAATTTCTTGTGCTCCTTCCCTTCTGTGCGCTTGGCTGCTGCATCTACCGGACGCCCAGCCCTTAACAGAGTGGTGATCCACTTCTTTGTGATATTCACCTTACTAAACACATAATCAGAAATCCTTTCCTCCATCATGGTTTGCTCATCCGAACCATTGTCTACTGTATCGCACCCCTGTTGCTGGAGTCCTGCCGTGGTCACCATTTCTGTAGGAGGTGGCGTGCGCCCAGTCAGCTTCACCTCCTGATTGCCTTTGAGCGGTTCGAATCACTCCCACACCCTGGGTTCTAGACACCGGAATTAGGTACAGGCGGCGATACAGAAAATCGAGTAGACAAGTGGTTTGGTGCAAGAAAACCAAAATTTTATTAAAGCAGAATAAAACACAATCTTATGAGAAATTACTGGTATGAATACAGGCATAAACAATTACACTTCTATGGGAATGGGGAACACACGGCACATCGAGGGAAAACAACTACGTTAAAAATCCCCTTATCCTTATCCCACCCCCTAGACCTAACTAGATTAAGCTATGAGGGGCCAGGAATTCATGCTCACCAATCCGAAACCTGTTGCTTTAACTGGGTTCGGTTTTGAGGTCCGCTCTTGCTGTCCTTTAGGTTATCGCATCACCACCTCATCACAGGGCGCGGTGCTGAAGTTGTTTATGCGAAGCACCCTCCTTTCCCTCAGCTACTGTTGTCGTCGCGTCGCGATGGGTTTTCTTCTTCTTCCTCGGGTGGTCGTCGACGGTAATGTTGCGGTTGGGGGTCGGTTGGCGGTCTTTACCGTCTAAATGATTTTACTACCCATGCTTCGAACGCCAGTTTATTCGTCATGGATGCTGCTACCCATTCTTTGAACGCCAGCTTATTCTTCACCTGGGCTGTGACTCTGGGGTTTTATTGTCCATGCATGTAAATGCCAACTTATTCACCAAACACCAGCTTATAACTGGGCATTTGTCCCCCAATGCGTCTTTCCGCTGCCCTTCTCTGCCTTTACCGGTTTACCTTCTTCTTTGTCTCATCTCGTCTCGCCTGCCCGTTTGTGGCCTGTGTGTCCTGTGTGGTTCTGAACTCGGGTCTCATTCTCCTCCCGCATTTGGCCCCGGTGTAATGGGCGTCCTTGGTTGTTGAGTGGCGCGGGGAGCAAAAATGGGGCCCGCCACGAGGCCAGGGCACGAGAATGAGAGGCAGCAGGCCAAGGCCAAAGATGGGGGCAGGAGCAAGAGTCAAGAGCCAAGAGAGTGATTGCCACTGATGGGCCTACAATTATACCCGTTCTTCAATCCTTATCTGCGCTCCAAATCAGGTCAGTCCTTTGTCTAACTTTTGGCGGGCTCGTTTAAAATGATTACAGCCATTTACTTTAACGACTTCTGGAGTGGTTGTCTCTGGGTCTAATGGCCCCGATGTCCTGGTTGTTTATCATGGATGAAACTTAATTGTCCCCATCCTGACTTGATGGCTACAGTGAGCTGTTACCGATTAAATATGCAGAAAACTAATGGCCTCGATTTTAGGCCCATTCTAGCTTGATCTGTTTCAAGACGAATGAATGCATATTCTGTGTTTGCTTTGACTGTCTGGCCCCACAGAGTCCTTTTCACAGATTTCTGCATTTTAAGTTTCATCTCCGGGCCTGCCTGTCTGCAGGGCCTTGCTTTAAAATCCTGTCGGTTTTGGTCACGAGGTTACAGAAGCCATTTTGGGTGCGCTGTTTTTAATAACTTGTCCAAACAGGGTCCCTTGATCCATACCTTTGGGGAAATGTGGGAATTTTGAGAACCCTGCACTTACACAGCACCTTCTTCGACAGCACCTCCCAAACCCGCGACCTCTACCACCTAGAAGGACAAGGGTAGCAGGCGCATGGGAACACCACCACCTCCAAGTTCCCCTCCAAGTTACACACCACCACCTTCTCAACGGCAATTAAGGGTGGACAATAAATGATGGCGTTGCCCACATCACAGGAACAAATTTTTAAAAAGACTTTGGTTGAACCCTCACAGGCTCCAAAACCCAGAATTGGTCGTCCAAGAGCATCTCAGCAGTCAAAGCAAGAATATGAGCAGCCTGCCTCCACCTCTGCTCAAGCCACATGAGTTCCATCACATAGGAGCAGACGGAAAAGGAAGAGGAAAACTTTATAGCTGCACAAGGGTATGCACATGGTTGCATGATAAAATGTAATATTGTTATGTTTAGTTAAAGCACATGAATTTTATTTGTTTCCATCATGCTTGTCCATTCTTGGTTGCTGGTGGCAAGTCACCTTTTAACTTGCTTGATGATGAATGGTAAGACATGAATTGATGGGGACCAATGGGGGGATGTGCAAGGGGGTGGTTGGTGGTTTGCAGGACTGTTTTATGTCAATGGTATTAGCAGAGGAATGGGCGGAAAGTGTGGCCATTTCATGTGGTTCTGACAACCTAAGTGAACCTTGCATTAATAAGGGCATCTCCGGCATCCCAGGCAGCAATGTGAGCAGTTAGTGGTGCATTGCCCTCATTACCTTCCTCCTCTTCCTCCTAGGAATCGTCTGAAGAGGATCTGAGCTCTGCGTCTTGGATCTCCTGCAGGTCCAAACCTCGCTGCTGCACAATGTTGTGCAAAGCGCAGCACACGACAACCATTCTGGACACCCTGACTGGTACGTACTGAAGGGCATCTCCAGATCTGTCTCGGCACCTGAAGCACATTTCAGCATGCTGAGGGCTTGTTCGATCACACATCTGGTGGTCAAATGGCATTTATTGTAGCGCTATTGGGCTTCATTGTTGGGTTTCTGACGGGTGTCATCAGGCAAGTTTGAAATGGATACCCTTGTCTCTTACAGCCACCAGTTAACTCTGCTTAGAGGTCCGAAGATGTCAGGGAGCTTGGACTGCCGCAGCTCCCCGAGAATATGGCACATCCCTGCATAAATATTTTTTGTGTTTGCACACTAGCTGCACATTGATGGAGTGGAAGCCCTTGTGGTTGATGATATCTCCTGGTTGATCTGGGGATGCCCTGATTGACATGTGCGTGCAGTTGTTGACGCCCTGCACCCGTGGGAAGCCGGCCAGAGATACAAATCCGAATGCCCAGTCATTCTGACTGGCGTCATTGCAGGCAAAGTTCATGTAATTGGCGACCCTGACAAACAAGCCATCAGTCACCTGTCTTATGCATTTGTGAGTCGTCCAACTAGGAAATCCTGGACATGTCTCCGGCAGAGCCCTGGAAGGATTCAGATGTTAAAAAGTTGAAGGCGGTGGTGACTTTTACAGCCACTGGTAACACATGGCTACCAGGTCCAGCAGGCAACAGGTCTTCTTCTAGGAGGCTGCAGATGTCTGCCAACACCTAACGTGACAACCTGAGCCTCCTAAAACACTACTGTTCGGACATGTCAAGGAAACTCAGTCTTTGCCTGTACACCCAGTGTTGCGGGTAGTGCCTCCTGAGAGCTGCACCCCTTTTCTGCTGCCCTCCCTGCAGCTGCCCTCTCTGCAGCTGCCCTCTCTGCTGCTGCTCTCTCTGCTGCTGCCCTCTCTGCTGCTGCCCTCTCTGCTGCTGCCCTCTCTGCTACTCCCCTTGTAAGTTGCAGGGTTCTCAAAATTCCCGCACTCCCCAAATTGCGGCTCAAGGTACACTGTTTTGGACAAGTTATTAAAAACAGGGTACCCAAAATGGCTTCTGTAAACCTCGTGACCAAAACTGACAGGATTTTTAAAAGCAAGGCTCTGCAGACAAGCAGGCCTGGAGACGAAACTTAAAATGCAGGAATCTGTGAAACAGGACTCTCTGGAGCCAGCCAGACAAAGTAAACACAGAATATGCATTCATTCGACTTGAATCAAATCAAGCTAGAATGGGCCTATAATCTTGGCCATTAGGTTTCTACATGTTTAATCAGTAACAGCTCACAGTAGCCATCAAGTCAGGATGGGGACAATTAAGTCTTATCCATGACAAAACAACCAGGACATCGGGGCCATTAGACCCGGAGACAACCACTCCACAAGTTGTTAAAATAAATGGTTGTAATCATTTAAACAAGCCCGCCAAAAGTTAAACAATGGACTGACCTGATTTGGTGCGCAGATAAGGAGTTCAAGAACGAATATAATTGTAGGCCCATCAGTAGCAATCACTCTCTTGACTCTTGCTCCTGCTCTCATCGTTTGGCCTTTGGCCTGCTGCCGCTCGTACTCGCGCCCTGGCCTCATGGCGGGTTCTCTTCTCGCTCCCCGCACGGCTCAACAAACAAGGATGCCCATCACTCCGGGGCCAAGCGCGGGAGGAGAACGAGACCCGAGTTCAAAGCCACACAGGACACACAGGCTACAAACGGGCAGACGAGACGAGACGAGATGAGACGAAGAAGAAGGTAAACTGATAAAAGCAGAGAAGGGCAGCGGAAGACGCATTGTTAAAAACCATACGCCTAGTTATAAGCTGGCGTTTGGTGAAGAAATTGGCAACGCATGTATGGACAGTGAGAATAAGTTGGTGTTTGTCACATGAACATTGCGAATAAGCTGGCGTTAAACGTGGGTGGCAGCGCCCGCGATGAATAAACTGGCGTTCGAAGCTTGGGTAGTGAAAACATCTAAGCGGTAAAAACCGCAAACCGACCCCTGACCGTGACGTTACCGCCGACGACCGCCCGAGGGAGAAGAAGAAGAAAACCCATCGCGACGAGACGACGACGGCAGCTGAGGAAAAGAGAGGGTGCTTCGCATCAACAACTTCTGCGCCGCGCCCTGAGACCATGTGGCGACGGGATGCCCTAAAGGACAGCCCAGAACAGACCCCAAAACTCACAACCATTAGAGCAACAGGTTTTGGATTGGTGAGCATGAATTCCTGGCCCCTCATAGCTTAATCTAGTTAGGTATAGGGGGTGGGATAAGGATAAGGGGATTGTTAATGTAATTGTTTTCCCTCGATGTGCCATGTGTTCCCCATTCCCATATAAGTGTAATTGTTTTATGACTGTATTTTAAACTAGTAATTTTTCATAAGATTGTTGTATTTTGCTTTTAATAAAATCTTGGTTTTCTTATACCAAACCACTTGTCTACTCGATTTTCTGTATTGTCACCTGTACCTAAGTTCGGTGTCTAGAACCCAGGGGTGTGGGAGTGATTCGAAGCGCTCAGAGGACAGTCAGAGGTGAAGCTAACTGGCGCACACGCCACCCCCTACAGAAATGGCGACCGCGGCAGGACTCCGGCAACAGGGTTGCGATACAGTAGACAGTGGTTCGGATGAGCAAACCATGATGGAGGAAAGGATTTCTGATTATGTGTTTAGTAAGGTGAATATCACAAAGAAGTGGATCAACACTCTGTTAAGGGCTGGGTGTCCGGTAGATGCAGCAGCTAAGTGGACAGAGGGGAGGGAACACAAGGAGTCCTTAGAGAAGGCAGTCTGGCTGATGTGTTTCAAAAAACAGATCCAGCTTCTGGACAAGCTCGTTGCAGCACAGGCAGCTGAGTTAAAGGAGTCAGCCCTGGAGATCCAGGACAAGGCTCTAGCAGGGGAAAAGTTACTGGTAGCATAGCAGGCCCTGAATCAGGAAAGGATGCATTTAACGAGAGAACATAAGGCCAAGTTGGAATACCTACAGTGCCAGGTCACCGAAGCCAAGGGTAATGAGTTGAGGTTGCGGGAAAAGAACGCCCGCCTGGCAAGGCCAGTTAGGGAACAGGAGGAGAAAGTAAAAGAGGTAAAGGCAGCTTACAAGCTAGTGAGCGAACAGGGGTTTGAAGAGGCAGGCCACGGCCCCTGCAAAGAGCAGATAGAAAATCTGAGCCTGGCCCTGAGGAAGTCAAAAGGCATGGTGTGCCTCATAAGCCCGAAGGCAGGCCAGGCGAATTTTATGGGAAACGAGGGGAGGACGGTTCAAACATCACTGCTAGTGCCCAGGGACGACCCAGTTGAGGAACAGGAGGTCTCACGACCACCACCCGTAGCGCCAGGTTTCAGCGAGGTCTGGCAGCAAGGGGGGGTGGAGTCAGGGGTGGGAGCGGAGGTGGAGCAACCCCCGCCAGAGAGGTCGGAGCCGGGACCGATGTGCCCAGCCCAGCATCGGAGGTTCGGCCCACCCGTCAATGGCGACAATGAGGGACCCCTCCAAAACCAGTTCGTATTACCCTATAGTACCCAACAGCTTAGGGCTATGGTGAGCCATATCCCAAAGCTCTCCGAAAAGGGAGGCCCCTCGATCCACTTCAGGGAAGTAGAGCAGGCAGCCAGCGTCAACGACTGCGATGGCGCTGAGCAGGCCAAAATACTGCTATTCTCCCTGGAGAGTAGGCTCCTCCAATCCCTCTCTGACAAGTGTAAGAAGGGACAGTGCAGGTATGAAGAGCTCAGGGATGAAGTTCTGGAGGCCATGGGGATGAATGAGGGAAGTCCTTTCTCCCAAGTGGAGAAGACGGTCCAGCTCACAGGGGAAACCCCGCAGGCTTTCGCGGACAGGTTATGGCCGGTGTACCGGAGTGCTTGTCCCGGAACACCTAACTGGGCGTTCCTGAATGGGGATCCACTGGCCCATTGGTTCCGTTGCCTGGTGGCGTACAGCTTGCCACAGGTCCGGGCCAAGGCGGAAGTCTGGTTCGACCCCAAGAATCCCCAGACCACCAAACTTACGGTGATCAGACAGTTGACCCTAGCCTATAAGAACAGTAGGGGAACCGATGCACACCCACCCAAGGGGAAGGTGCATGAGGTAAAACCTGGACAGGGTAGGAAAGAGTGGCATCAGGAAGGGAATAACCCCCCAACACAAAGACGAATTGTTACGGGTGTGGGAAGGATGGTCACTGGCAGAAGGAGTGCAAAAACCCTTGGAAAAACAACAGGAGAAAGAATTCCACAGCCCCAGCCCAAAAGGCAGAGGCAGGAATCCCTCCCGCCGTGGTTGAGTCATTTTTGGATACCATGAGGTCCTTATTGACTGGCCGGGGAGAGTAGCCGCCGCTACCGGTGCTCTGACTCTATCAGCCCCATCCAACCCACAGCCCTGACTAGAGCCAGCTCAGCCTGTTTACCTGTGTTCCCTTCGGTATGATGAATGGAAAAGACCCCTCATGGAGATGGAGATAGAAAAGGTGAAGGGGTCCTATCTGTTGGACACAGGGGCATAATGCACCATGGTCCATTCAGCTAACCCCACCACCTCGCCTCTATCTAACGGGGTCCCATACAGTCTGTCGGGGTTCACAGGCAAAGAACAGGCCGGCTCGTTTTCCATCCCGCTCGCCTTTTGTTTAGGACCGCTCCGCTCTAAGTGGACATGTGTCCTGATGAAATGGGAAGTGGAGGGTGGAAGGGGGCTCCTGGGAGCCGATTTTATTGTAGGCCACGGGATCCTGATCGATTTAAGAAACCATTGCCTATGGGGGGCAAGTAAAGGAAAGGACGGCAAGGTAGTAGTCATCCCAGGGAAAGAAGGGAAGGCGACCCTATACACCATGAAGCCCAAAGAGGGTTATAACCTCGAGCTCATGGTCAGTAAGACCCCACAGGAGTTCCAGGCATTTGTGCAGGCCCACCTAGCCACACTTGCCACGCACAAACACGACTGTGGGAGGGTCAACGGGTTTGAGGTCAGCGTAGACGGGGACCCCATGGCCTGACCACAGAAACAGTATAACTTCCCCAGGGAAGCGGAGCCAGACATGGAAGCAGCCATGTCCTCCATAGTACAGCAGGGAGTTCTGAGACTGATAGCCACCCATGTGAACTCTCCATTGTTGCCGGTTAGAAAGCCAGACAATTCCTGGAGGGCCACGGTGGACTATCAGGTGCTCAATAGTAACATCCCAGCCTGTGCACCCACAGTAGCAGCAGTTGCCGACCTGATAGGAAGTATCCCAGCATCCGCGACTACTTTCACGGTGTTGGATATTTCCAACGGGTTTTGATCCATCCCTTTAAGGAGGGAGGATCAGTGCAAGTTTGCCTTTACGTTTAAAGGGCAACAGTACACGTGGAACTGCTTGCCTCAGGGCTTCCACAACAGCCCCAGCATTTTCCATCAGTGCATGGCAAACAGTTTAAAGGATTTCAGTCAGCCCAGACAGTTGGTACAATACGTGGATGACCTGCTCCGGTTCACGGATTCGAGAGAGGAGCATGGCCCACTGTTGGCCGAACTGCTGGAGCTGCTTGGGCAAAAGTGTTTTAAAGTAAACCCCAAGAAAGTGCAGATCGGCCAGCAGGTGGTGAAATTCTTAGGCCTGACCATACGCACTGGAGAAAGGGCCATAGATAAGGCTAGGAGAGAAGCGGTATAAGAGTTACCGGTCCCCAACACAGTGACGGGTGTGAGGTCGTTTCTAGGGCTAACCGGGTAATGTAGAGACTTCATTGAAGACTATGCAGCCACAGCAGCCCCTCTGCTCCGACTCCTACGCAAGGGAGTGGAGTGGGTTTGGGATGAGGTCTGCCAGGCAGCATTTGTCAGGCTCAAGAGGGACTTGCAGACTGCACCAGCTCTAGGGGCCATAGATAGGGGGAAAGAGTTTTTCCTGGAGGTAGCAGCCAGCGGGGACAGCCTGAGTGCTGTGCTGCTCCAAGAGCGGCACGGCGGCTGAGGCCAGTGGTCTACTCCACCAGGATACTCACGGATGTGGAGAAGAGCTACTCCAACTGTGAGAGGCACCACTTGGCCACACATTGGGCTGTGAAAAGATCACTGATCTTCACAGGCACCTCTCCCATCACCCTCCACACCCATCACACACCCACCCAGATGCTCCTGGATGGGAGGATCAAGGATTGGACGGTGAGCAGTGCCTGCATTGCTCGCTGGACCCTGCTCCTCTCACAGATGGATCTTAAAGTGAAGGGTCTCTGTGAGCCAAAGCGCGCAGCCATCCTGGTATATCCTGGAACAGCCCATGGGTATTCCATTGAAGGGGTTGGGAAGTGGAAATAGGTTTACGGGCCGGGATACATCCCACAGGCCATGTGAGATTTGCAAAATTTCTACATTTCCCTGAAGGCTGTTATTAATAAACGGGACCCTGCGTGGACTTTTTAAATCAAAAACGGTACCAAGATGGCGTCCGCGCCTCGTGGCAGATAACCTGTGACATTTTAAAATGGACTCTGCAATGCAGGCCACTTGTGGATTGAAACCCAAGCTGCAGGCTTCTGTGAAAAGAGACTTTGTATTTTGAAACTAGACATGACTCTGAATTATGTATTAGACCGAATAGGAGACAATTCTAAATTCAGTTTAGGCCTATAGTTAAGGCCATCAAGCAGTCTACATATATTATCGGAAACAGATTAACAGGGCCATCGAGGCTGGACAGGCCCATCAAGGAACTTTCATGGCAATACAAGTCAATTACCGGGCCGATAGATGCAATTACCGGCCATCTAAAAACAGTTAGTATGGATTGCTACCATTATTTAAAATAGCCCGCCAAGATTAAGACAAAGAACTAAGCTGATTTGGCGCGCAGATAAGGGTTTTCGACAAAGGTATAATTGAAGGCCCCCGGGTAGCAATCGGTGTGTTCTTTGTTGGTTGGTGTGCTGGTGCTGCTGCTCTTCGGCCCCTCGCCCTCGTGGCTGCTGCTCTTTCCCCATCCCGCACTTAACCCCTGGCCTTTGCCCGTGCCTTTTTCCCACTCCATCTGGAACTAGCCTCGGCACCGGACCACGCGGGCACGGACAATTCAGGCCAGGCGAGGCGGGACGCAACGAGGGGAGGAGGGAAGACCACCAGAGGGAGAATTTGCAAAATTGAACATTGTCCTATAAGGATCTATTGGCAGAAAAGGCCTTAACTTTTAAAGACTGTTTTAAAAGTAGCCCAGATAAAAGGGACACACAAAATGGCCGCCAGACCCCGTGACCAGCTTTTGGGACACTTTAAAATGGTTCCTGCAGTCCCCAGACAGCTTTTTGTGGATTCAGCCCACAGTAGGTTCTGGAAGGCAGTTTCAGGGAAACCAAAACCAGACAGAGCCCCATACATATAGATTGGATGCCGATCCGATCAGATCGGCCTGTAGATAAAGGCCATCAAAATGTTTACCCAGACAAAGGGAAACAGTTTCATATTTATAGGGGGAACATCAAGCACCGTTTAAGACATCAGAAGGACATTTAAGACAATACAGGGTCGTTCTAGACCAGAGATGGCAGTTACCGGCCATCCGAAGATACTTTAAGAACAAAGAATACCCCGCTGTGCTACAAGCCCGCCAAAAGTTAAACAAAGACTAACCTTGATTTGGCGGGAGATAAGGGCCTCCACAGAAAAGTATAACTGGAGTCCCGGGGTAGCCATCGGTAGCTGGTAGCTTTTTGGAGCTTGCAGCTTTGGCAGCTTTATCGGTAGCTTTTTGAGCTAGCTTGCTTTTTCGAGAGGAACGTCGATCCGGAGACCAGCCAAGAAGGTGATTTGAGTCTGCACCCCGCCCCGGGGTAACCATCGGGAGATCATCGACAAACCCAGGGCCGTTGACAAGACAAAGGACAGCAGCCCTTCAGAAGAAACCTAACTGAAAATGGTAAACCAGCTGGGCTCTGCGAAGAAACCTATCTGACCATGATCAAATAGGTGGTCTCCGTCTGCGCCAACGTTCAGGCCTGCCAGCATCCAGCCTGTCCGTGACCTTCACCTCGAGGAAGAAGAGAGAGTGCCGCAGTCCGCAGCGTTGACCACGTGGAGACAGGACGCCTGAGAGGATCAAAACGCAGACCTTTCAAAATCTTATACTTTCTCATTGAATTAGTGAGCATGTTTCTGGCCCCTCATAATCTGATCTAGCTAGGCTTAGGGGGTGGGCATTTTGGGTATAATTAATTATGAGTTGTTGTCCCTCGATATTCCGTGTGTTTCCCCATTTCGAGATGACTTTTGTAAAGTATAACATGCCTGTATATACGTTGGTTAGTCCTGTATTATGATTTGTTTTTCCCTCCCATGTAACTTATTGGCTTACATTCAATTTGTTCTTTTATGCAATAACATTTCATTTCGTTTTTGTTAAACCTGATCTATAGAGTATTCTCTGCATTGTAGTTCCTGCCTCAAAGTCCAGTGTATAGAACCTAAGGGCCGAGTGGGTCAAACCACTCAAGGTTTTTACTGTGCAAGAGAGAGAGGCCTCTAGAGAGTGAAACCTCTGCGATCGAAAACTCCTTACAGAAAATGGCGACCGCGGCAGGACACTGGCAGCAGGATTGCAATGTATTAGACCCAGGTTTAAATGAACGAAATGTTATGGATGAGAGGATAGCGGATTATGTTTTTGGTAAGGTAAATCTCACTAAACAGTGGATTTCCGATCTCCGACGGGATGAGCGTCCGTTAGACGCAGCCATCAGGTGGACAGAGAGCAAAGAACATAAGAAGTCAGTGGAGAAGTCAGTGTGGCTGATGTGCTACAAAAGACAAGTCCAGATTTTGGACAAGGTCGTTGCAGCGCAGGCAGCCAAGATCAAAACCCAGGCTTCAGAGATAGAGGAAAAGGCCATGGGTGGGGAAAAGCTCATCGCAGCACTTCACGCGCTGAATCAGGAATGCCAAACTGTAGCCAGCCAACATCAGGCTAAAATAGAGTACCTGGAATGTCAGGTTACTGAAGCAAAGTTTCATGAAGCGAGGGTACGGGAGAAGAGCGCCCGCCTCGCACAACAGCTAAGAGCGCAGGAGGAGAGCGTAGTAGAGGTCAAGGCAGCTTACAAGCTGGCCATTGAGAATGGGTTTGAGAGCGCAGACCATGGCCCCTGCCAGAAGGCATTAGAAGACCTAAGAATGGCCCTGGCAAAGGCAAAAGGCATGGTATGCCTCGTAAGTCCAAAAGCGAGTCAAATAGACTTCCTGAAGGAATCCAAAAGACCGATTCCACACGAAGTAGTTGTGGCACCAGCCACTGAACCCTCAGCACCGTCGAGCTATAACGAGGTTTGGCCCGAAGGGGGGGTGGTAGAAGGGGAGGAAGCCGAAGTAGAACCGGAGGAGGAACAACCCCTGGTAGCAAAGCCGGCACCTACTCGGCAAATGGTACGGGCGGAATCCACCTGAACCAGATCGTGCTGCCCCACGGTGCCCAACAACTCAGAGCGATGGTGAGCCACCTCCCAAAACTCACTGAGAAGGGAGATCCCTCAGTCCATTTCAGGGAGATAGAGGAGACAGCCGCCGTCAATGATTGTGATGATCTTGAACAGGCGAAGATGTTGCTGTTCTCCCTGGATAGCACAATCCTTCACTGCCTCTCAGACGGGAGTAAGAGGGGACGGAAAGGGTATGTGGAACTCAGGGACGAGGTCCTGGAGGTTATGGGAGTTGACGACGGCAATCCGTCCTTCCATGTGGAAGGGACTGTGCAGCTAATTGGAGAACCCCCAAGGGTTTTCGCAGAAAGGCTGTGGCCAGTGTATTGGCGCAGCTGTCCGGGCATGCCGGAACGGGCCGCAATGAACAACGTCCAGCGGGTTCATTGGCTCCATTGCCTGGTTGCCAACAGCTCGCCACAGATACAGGCCCAAGCCAAATCTTGGTTTGACCCCCAAGGCCCCGGTACCACAGAGGAGACAGTGCTCCGACAGCTCACCATTGCATACAAGAATTGCAGGAGTCAGGAGGCACCTCCCTCTAAGGGAAAAGTGCATGAGGCAAAACCCGCAGCCCCAAGTAAAAAGGAGTGGTATCAGGAGGGGAATCGCCCTTCCCAGGCCAAGCTCAATTGCTATGGGTGTGGGAAGGATGGGCATTGGCGCAGGGACTGTAAAAATCCGTGGAAGGATAATAAGGGAAGATCTCCCGCAGCCCAAGCCCAAGCCCAGACCGCCGCCCCAGAAAAGGGAACCGGTGCAGCTATGGATCCCGCTGCAATAGAGTCAATTTTAGAGACAATGCGGTCTCTTATGATCTCGCAGGGGAGGGTAGCAGCCACCACCGGTCCTGTCGTTCTCACAAACCTGACCGTTTCACCCCAATGACTAGAGCCAGCGCAGCCCGTTTACCTATGTCCACTGCGATATGATTTATGGTGGCGACCCCTCGTGGAGATGGAAGTAGAGCAGGAAAGGGGGACCTATCTGTTGGATACGGGGGCATCGTGCACCGTGATCCACGCAGCTAACCCTAACACCTCACCTCTGTCCACCGGGGTTTCATATATTCTGTCGGGCTTCACAGGTAAAGAACAGGCTGGCGCATTCTCCATCCCTCTCTCCATTCATTTAGGACCACTCCGCACCACGTGGAAGTGTATACTGATGAAGTGGGAGGTGGAGAGTGGAAAAGGGATCCTTGGGTTCGATTTCTTAGTGGAACACGGGATTCTCGTGGATCTTAGAAATCACTGTCTCTGGGGAGCGAGCACGGGTAAGAGAGGCGAGGTAGTCATCATCCCAGAAAAGGAAGGGAAAGGGACCCTATGCACTGTGAAGCCAAAAGGGGGCTATGACCTCGAGCTCATGGTAGCAAGTGTCCCACAGGATATGCAGGCATTCGTGTCAGACCACCTGACTACGTTTGCCACTCACAAACACGATTGCGGGAGGGTCACCGGGTTTGAGGTCAGAGTAGATGGGGACCCCATGGCCCGACCCCAAAAACAGTACAACTTCCCCAGGGAAGCGGAGCCCGACATGGAGACAGCAATGTCTTTACTGGTGCAGCAGGGCGTATTGAGGCTGATAGCCACCCACGTAAACTCTCCTTTGTGGCCGGTGAAGAAGCCGGACAATTCATGGAGAGCCACGGTGGACTACAGAGTCCTCAACAGTAACATCCCAGCCTGCGCACCGACGGTAGCAGCAGTTGCCGACCTGATAGGGAGTATTCCAGCATCCGCGACCACGTTCACGGTGCTGGATATTTCCAATGGGTTTTGGTCCATCCCTTTAAGGAGGGAGGATCAGTACAAGTTTGCCTTTACTTTTAAAGGGCAACAGTACACCTGGAACTGCTTGCCACAGGGTTTCCATAACAGCCCCAGCATTTTCCATCAATGCATGGCAGGAAGCTTAAAAGAGTTCAGCCAGCCCAATCAGCTAGTGCAGTATGTGGACGACCTGCTCCTGTTCACAGATTCCAGGGAGGAGCACGGTCCACTATTGGCCGAGCCATTGGAGCTGTTAGGCAGAAAGGGTTTCAAGGTGAACCCAAAGAAGGCATGGATTGGCCAGCAGGAAGTAAGCTTCCTGGGTCTGACCATCCGCGCTGGAGAGAGAGCCATAGACAAGGCTAGATGGGAATCGGTGCAAGATCTACCGATCCCCACCACCGTAACGGGTGTGAGGTCCTTTCTGGGACTGACCGGGTACTGCAGAGACTTCATTGAGGACTATGCAGCCACAGCAGCCCCGCTGCTCCGACTCCTACACAAAGGAGTGGAGTGGCCCTGGGATGAGGGTTGCCAGGCAGCATTTGAAAAACTCAAGGGGGACTTGCAGACCGCGCCAGCTCCGGTGGCCATAGATGGAGGAGAAGAGTTTTTCCTGGAGGTAGCGGCTAGCGGGGATAGCCTGAGCGCTGTACTGCTTCAAGAGCGACACGGCAAGCTAAGGCCGGTGGTCTACTCCTCCAGGGTGCTCACAGGTGTGGAAAGTGTTGTGTATGTACCTTAAAGAGAAGAACTGATTCTATACTGCAGTACCGGCAGTGACCACCCCTGTATATAAAGCCATAGCAGGCTTCTGTACATCAGTCTTAAGTTACCCTCTGTTCAAGTAATTACCTGTTATTATTGTTCTCCTGCAGTCCGTGTATTATTTATACTCGGACACTACATTGGCGACGAGCAGGTTCGAACTCACCTGCAGTACTGCATCACCTCATGGGGATTTTCCCTGAGAAGAAGCTTTTGGAGGTCAAAGTCAGAACAACAGGCGTCGACCGCGGGCAACCGCCCAAGGATCCATCGGAGTTCGGAGAGTCGCAGGAGAGGCTGTGAAGAGCTGGGCTTGGCTCCCCAGTCAATGTGTTCCAGCAAGTCGTGCTGGTAGCAGGTAGTGCGCTGAATCTTCCGGACTGCGGTGGGCTCGAGCTCGATCGAACGGCTCTGCAAAGGGGCCATGCAGCGTCGTCGGGAGGAAAAGAGAGAGAGAGAGGGTGGAGCACACAGGGCGCAGTCGGTGCTCAAGAGCTGGGCAGCGTAGCGAAAATAAAACAAGGGGAAGGAAAAGTGAGACGCGCCAAAGCCGCGGGTCTCCGCCATTACCCTGCAGAACGCTAGGAGCAGCGTGGCAGCAAGGGGAAGAAGGAAAAGCGCGGGAGGCGCCATTTTATTCCATTGGGGAAGAAGGAAAAGCGCGGGAGGCGCCATTTTAAATCACCCAAGATGCCGAAAAGTGGTAATATCACTGCTTTCGACAACGAGGTAGAAGACTGGACCACGTATGTGGAAAGAATTGAAGTGTACTGCAAGGCAAATGAGGTGGCCGATGGAAAGAAGGCGTCGGTATTATTAAATTTGATGGGCGCGAGAACGTACGGCCTATTGCGGAATTTAATTACCCCAGCTAAACCAATGGAGAAAAGTTTTGAGGAGATTGTTAATATCTTACAGGAACACCTAAACCCTACACCGCTGCTGATAGCAGAAAGATTCAAGTTCCATAAAAGAAACCAGCACAAAGATGAGAGCAATGCTGACTATCTTACGGAACTACGCAAGTTATCGAAGCACTGCCAGTTCGGAGCAGGACTGGCAGACACCTTACGGGATAAGTTTGTCTGCGGGCTCCAGAGTGAAGGAACCCAGAAACGACTACTTTCGGAAAAGGACCTGACGCTAGAACAGGCTTTCAGCGTGGCAGTAGCCTACGAAGCAGCAGCACGGGGAGCTGCGGAAATACAACAGCAACCACAGGAATACAGCGCTAACGAAATGGCGTATGGAGCAGAAAAGTGCTGTCGCTGCGGCAGAACAACCCATGATCAGAAGGACTGCTGGTTTAAGGACAAAGTATGCAGGCAATGTGGGAAAATGGGACACATAGCAAGAGTCTGCAGGTCGGGAAAGAAAACCCACACTACAAGAACTACTAAGGAAAAGTACAAGAAAGTAAAGAAATTGACAGACAGTAGTTCGGAAGATCAGGAGAGTGATAAGGACTCCGGGAGCAGGAGACTAAGTTGTCTAAAGTTACACAACGTGATCGCAAAGGAGGATCACCGAACCATTTGGGTCACCCTCATGATAGCAGGGTCCCCAGTAAAGATGGAATTGGACACAGGATCAGCCCTAACTGTCATGAATCGACGAGACTATGAGCGGCTATTCTCATACATACCCTTGAAGGACACATCCATTGTATTGAAGACATACATGGGGCAAAAAGTCTACCCCAGAGGAAAAATAAGGGTGCCAGTTGAATACAACGGCAAGGAAACACAGAAACTGTATCTATATATACCACCGGATGGAGGACCACCATTATTGGGACGTGAATGGATCCGAAAAATACAATTGGATTGGCATTCCATTCAGGTGCTAACTGTGACTGATAAAAAGGATGATGACATCACACCTGGACGACTGTCAAAGATTCTAACTGACATGAAAGAGGTGTTCCAACAAGGACTTGGGACTCTAAAAGGAGTAACGGCAACGAGAAAAATTGAAAATAACGCAAACCCAACATTTTTTAAGGCCAGACCGGTACCTTACGCGATCCGCCCAGCCATTGAAGCAGACCTGGAGAGTCTGGAGCGTTCAGGTGTGCTGTCCAAGGTGGACTGGAGCGAGTGGGCCACACTCATCGTTCCTGTAATGAAGAAATCATTGAGCAGCACGCCTGGGGAACCGAAGAAGGTTCGCATCTGTGGGGGCTTCAAGGTAACTGTGAACCCAGTCCTGCACACAGTACATTATCCACTTCCACGGATAGAAGATATTTTCGCCTCACTATCTGGAGGGAAACGCTTTACAAAGATTGGTCTGGCCCAAGCGTATCTACAAATGGAGGTGGAAGAAGCATCTAGGAAATACCTCACGATAAACACTCACAAAGGCCTTTACCAGTATAATCAACTTGTATTCGGGGTAGCATCAGCCCCGGCTATTTGGCAGAGGGCGATGGAACAAGTCCTGCAAGGGATCCCGGGGACCCAGTGTTATTTGGACGACATCCTGGTTACGGGCGAAAGTGACAGTGAACACCTTGCCAACCTGGAGCAGGTGCTCACGAGATTACAGGAATATGGGCTACGAGCCAACCGTCTCAAATGCGAGTTCTTCAGGAGACAGATCTCGTATTGTGGCCACATGATTGATGAGGAAGGGTTGCATAAGTCGCCGGACAAGATTGAGGCTGTAGTCAAGGCTCCAGCACCGGAAAATGTGTCGCAACTGAGGTCGTTCCTCGGGTTGGTGAACTACTACCATAAGTTCTTGCCGAATTTATCTACAATTCTGCACCCACTGAACGCCCTACTGCAAACTGGAGTAACATGAAAATGGAGTGATGAGTGTAAGCATGCCTTTCAGAAATGTAAATGCCTAATCACTTCAAAAGAAGTATTGGCCCACTACAATCCAACACTACCGATTCGGTTAGCATGTGATGCGTCTCCCTATGACATCGGAGCAGTGCTGTCACACAAATTCCTTGACGGTTCAGAGAGGCCAATAGCCTTTGCGTCGCGCTCGTTAACCTCAGCCGAGCGTAACTACGCCCAGATTGACAGGGAGGCCCTCAGCCTGGTGTGGGGGGTGAAGAAGTTCAACCACTATCTGCACGGGCAGAAATTCACCCTACTGACTGATCATCAGCCCCTGGTCTCCATTTTTAACCCAAAGAAGGGCGTTCCAGTGATGACGGCGCAACGGCTGCAAAGATGGTCACTTTTTCTAGGGGCACATCAGTACGACATAGAGTACAAGGTTACGAAACAGCATGGAAATGCTGATGGGCTGTCGTGCCTACCTTTGCCTACGGTAGAGGAAGCACCTGCAGTGGACCCTGTTGAGATATTCCATGTGACCATAGTCGAATGTCTACCTGTTACAAACTCAAGTATAGAGAAGGAAACCCGAAATGACCCGACACTCTCTCGGGTCTATGATTTGACGGTGAAGTGATGGCCAGCACATGGCGACTCACTGTTACCACCATTCTCGCCAAGGAGAGAACAGCTGTCAGTGTGCCGGGGGACCTTGATGTGTGGATCCCGAGTGGTAATTCCACCCAAGTTGAGAGATAGATTGCTCAATGAGCTTCATGAGGGTCATCTGGGAGGGGTAAAAATGAAAAGCCTAGCCAGGGTGTTTGTGTGGTGGCCGGGAATCGATGAAGAAATTGAGGATATGACCAAGAGATGCACAGGATGCCAGAAGATCCAAAACGCTCCACCACAGGCCCCGCTACATCCATGGGAATGGCCCTCATCTCCATGGCAATGGGTACACATTGATTTTGCTGGTCCATTTATGGACTCAATGTTCCTAATCGCTGTGGACGCCCATTCGAAATGGCCAGAGGTCATCAAAATGTCCTCCACCACCACGGAGAAAGCTATTGCAGTCCTACGGACCATCTTCGCCAGGAATGGCTTGCCAGAACAGATTTGCTCCGACAATGGGCCACAGTTTGTGTCCGAGGATTTCCGGAGGTTTCTGAGGAATAATGGGGTGAAACATTACACATCTGCCCTGTATCATCCAGCCACAAATGGATTGGCTGAGAGGTTTGTTCAGACCTTTAAAAAGGCCATAAAGGCAATGTATAATGACGACATACCACTACAACACAAGGTGGATAATTTCTTGTTTGCTTACCGGAATGCGACACATGTAGTCACCAACCAAGCTCCAGCCGTAATGTTCTTCAACCGAAGGCTAAGATGTCGCCTGGATTTGCTCAAACCAAACATAAGACGAGATGTTGAGGATAAACAATTCCAGCACATAAATGAGAAGCCAACCAGGAGCTTCAAGATAGGGCAACCAGTCTTGGCCCGCGACTACTGAACAGAAAAATGGCAGCCAGGATCGATATGCACACAGCAAGGACCACTAATGTACACAGTGGACGTTGGAGAGAGCATCGTGAGACGCCATGCTGACCAGATTCTATGGTCACAGGAACAAGCCAAACCCATACCACGAGCAAGTGCACCTGGTAATCAACCCGAAGTACAGATTGCGTCTACCTCAGAAGCAGTGGTATTGGAAGCTGACGAACCAACCAATGACAATGAGCCAGAATCAACTCCGCCACAAGAACAGGATACTCGAGAAAGGCGCTATCCAGTCAGGATCAGGAAGCCTCCTCAAAGGCTGAATTTATAAATGATTATTTCAGTTGATGTATATAGTACAGAGCAAATTGTAATTGTAATTAGTTAATTGCCCAGAACTTGGTGTTGGGGGCTTGCCGCGCGTGCAAGCCCCCGATGTGCGCTCACCCTGCGCGCCGACATCTGAAACCTGGCCCGCAGTGGATTTCCTTTCAGTGGCCAGGTTCTGATGTCGGCGCGCTGTGCTAACCTGACCCAGCGGCGTAGTTAGTGCGATGTGCCAGCTGGGATCAGGTGAGCACTGTTCAGCCAATCAGGGGAGGGGAAACTTCATTCATAAGTTTGAGAGTAAGAACTGTCAAACTCATGAGAAGTACTGCACCCCAAAACACTACTTAAACTTTAAATAAAATTTAAAAAAACATCTCAATCGTTAAATTAAGTATAAATAAGTTAAAAAAAATAATTTAAACAATACTTTTTCTTTTTGAAAAAAATAATTTTTTAATAAAAAGGGTCTAAAACTAAACTTACCTTATTGTAGATTCTTTAAAATAATAAACCTGTGGAAACAAAATTTCTATATTGCACTAAAACACCACTTACCTGTAAAAATAAATACTTACGTGTGCTTTTTACAACCGTAAAGACCGGAGGCCTTTACACATGCGCAAATCCCCCAAAACAGAGGAAATCCAAGACGCACGCGCTGCCCCTACAGCGCACGCGCTAGCCTCTTCAACTCTTGGGTTAGAGGAGAGGAAATGCCGGTTTTCAGCGCATGCGCTGTGCATGCTGAAAACCGGCATTTCCTCCGGCCAGATGCGTGAGTACCCCTTCCGTACTCATGCGTTTGGGGAGGAATTTCTGCCCCATTATTTAGTTGGTAAATGAATGTTATGTACTGTTTTTCTAAAAGGGGAGGAATTGTTGTGTATGTACCTTTAAGAGAAGAACTGATTCTATACTGCAGTACCGGCAGTGACCACCCCTGTATATAAAGCCATAGCAGGCTTCCGTACGTCAGTCTTAAGTTACCCTCTGTTCCAGCATTTCTGGCTGTGCAGCTGCCTCAGTCAGCAGGAGGAGAAGGAGCAGCCAAACCAGGAGAGTGGAAAGTGGTGGTCTCCTGACCAGGAAGAGGAGGATATCGATAGACCACCACCACCTCCACCTCCACCATCATCACAGCAACTGAGGTGCCTGGAGAGAGAGGACAGAGGAGGAGAAGGAGAAGGGAGGCCAGCAACAACACCAACCAGGGGAGAGGCCTTTCTATTACTGCCTCCCCAAATTGGCCTCCACTTCAGGAGGGGGAGAGAGGGGAGAGAAACAACCAACAACCACCAACTGTTTGGAAGGAGGGAAGAACAACATTATCTTTCAGGTGGGTGTTATTTGGTGCACTCTCCCAAAGACGTTGTATTTTAGGTGGGGGGAGAAAAGAAGAAACAAGGCTGGATCATCAAGGGGTGTCTGTGTGTGTGTGTGGCTCTTGTTAAAAGCTAGGCCACACACACCACTAATAAGCACCCCTTCAATTGCCTGACCTGGGACAGCTGGAGCTGCCTAGGTGAAGTCCAATTACATCATTAAGACCTGGTGTGGGACTGAGCCTGGGGCATCTCCAGCTTTCCCAGGTGAAGACATCTTCTCCCCCTGCCAGAAGACCACTTTCAAAGACTTTAAATTCCCATCGGAGAGTGCACCCCTGCCAACACCCACCCACCCACCATCCTGAGTGGCAACCCTGCCCTTGCGGCCTCCCTCCTTCCCACCCCACTCTCTCTCTCTCTTTGTCTCTCTCTGCCTATTTCTCTGAGGCACCTCAATTTCATCTCTTTTTATTAATTGCATATTGAGCAGAGGGGAGAAGGCCCCTCTCCCAATTTCAATCAATAAGGGGAGAGGTGTGTCTTCATTTTAAACAGCTCCCTCTGCTCAATAGAGGACCAAAAAATACCTGAGGCCATTAACACCTTCAGGCCTGTGACTTGGGGTGAGTGTAGCCCTTATAAAAACACCCCATAATGGCGACTGCATCTTCGCCGGTGGCGGGGCCAGCCAGGACTTATGCGGGAGTGGCAGCCACAGCCACAGCTGCTCCCGCTGCTTCTGCTGCCCCGTCACCTTTTAAACTTAGGACAAAAATGCTTAGGGTGAAGAGCTACACTCACCCCACTATGACCATTGAGGCCTGCGTTAAAGCCATGGCTGGGGTTGTCGGCCCCTCAGCCATCGTCGCGGCCTCAAAAATGTACGGGAAGGCTGTGTTCTTCCTGGGGTCGGAGCGGGCGGTGCCCCTGGCCGTCGCCAAGGGGCTCACTGTGGGCGGGACCTTCCTGCCGGTGGATCCTCTCGAGGCCACCGCGCAGAGGATCGTCATCTCGAACGTCCCGCCCTATGTTCCTGGTGAGCTCCTCCTCCCCCATTTATGCCAACTTGGGGAGGTGAGGTCAGGGATTATGCCCATCCCGCTCGGCTTCCGGGAAGCCAGCCTTCGCCACGTCTTCTCCTTCCGGCGCCAGCTGTTTATCCAGCTGGCGCGGGAGGAGGACACCGACGGGGCGTTCGTCGTCCACCACGAGGGGACCGCCTATCGCATCTTCTGGACGTCGGACGGTGTGCGGTGCCACGCCTGCAAGAAGGTGGGGCAGATCCGGAAAAACTGCCCCGCCTCCAAGGCCGCCGGATCATCTCGTGCGGCCGAGGCTGGTGCCGCCGCCGCTCCTCCCCCTGGATCTGCCCACGCGTCGGGAACGTCTGATGCGCGGTCGACATCGGGGGCCGATGCCACCAAGGCCTCCGGCGGGGGGGGAGGGAGCGCTTCCGGCCGGAAAGAAGGCGCGGCGGAAAAATAAACACCTTAGGGCGGGTCCCCCCGTGGATGGCCAGTCCTTGCCCCTTGCGCCCCTTACACCCGCGCTCCTCGCGGAGTTAATCGGGGTAGACGCGAGTGGGAGAGGCCTCGTGCCCGAGCCTGTGGCTGCAACCGCCACAGCGGTAACGCCAATACCTGCGGCCGGGCTCGGGCCCGAGGAACCCGACAAACCTGCTCCGCCGGAGGGAGCAGAGGAGGAGGCCTCTGCAGACATGGAGGTCTCCCTCGCTCCCTCCATGCTAAGAGGAAGGCGCGACCCCCTGGAAGAGGAGGAGGACCGGGAGGAGGAAGGTCCCTCTTAGCAGGGGGAGTCGTCGCCCGCCGCGGGTACTGCGCCCACCCCCCCGCTGTCGTCATCACCAGCGATCGGCAGGGGTCGCCTGTCCCTTGGGAGGCTGAGGCAGATGTGTCTGTCCGGCACGTGACTCCCGGGGATGGGGACGAGACCCTGCCCGTGGGGGGGGTTGCGGAACAACCCGCGGCTATTGTCATTTTATCGGTGCCGTTACCCCTCGCCGGGTCGGGCGGCCTGGGGTCTGGGTCGGGCGGGCTCGAGGAAAATGAGCTCGCCCAATGCGACCTGGACATCTCCCAGGGGCTGCTCGTCCCAGTGGAGGTTTTAATTGAAAACACCCCATCCGCTGCGTCGGAGGCTGGTGGCGGGGAGGAGGATGGCCCCCTGGCTGCGTCTCTGGTGCCGGACGTACTGGAGGAGCTGGAAATTGTTCTCTCCCCGGTTTCTCCGGTCGTTCTGGCATCTGAGGCGGGGGGGGACTCCGAGCCGCCGCCGTCTTCTGGCCCGGCGCCCCTAGAGGAGCCCAGGGAGGAATACTCTGCCGCCGATCCTGGGGGTGGGATCTGGGCGGAGGCGGGGCCGGCTGTTGCGGCCGAGCCGTTCGCTGCGCACTGCGCGACGGACGGGTCGGCCGCTGGTGACGACCCCCTGGAGGAGGATGGGGACTCGGTGATGGGCACGGAGGACGATTTGGACTCCACCGTCCACGAGGCGCTGGATGACCTCATGCCCCTCGTCGAGTCTCTCCTCATTCCCGTAAGGGAACTCCGGGACTTTATGGCCATGTGCCGGGGTCGGCAAAATAAGATCCGGCTGGCCCTCGACAGGTGGTCGGGGCTGGCGCTGCTCATCGTGTCCATCCGCGCTGCCGTTAAAATCATGGGCGCGGACGAGGGTGTGGACCCGCTCGAGCTGTGTCGGCTCAGAACGTTTCTCACTGGGCTGCTGAGGAAGTGGTGGCTGACCAGCGGCTGCGCTCCCTCCCCCCGTTAGGTGTAGGTAAAGGTTGCACTATGCTTCTGACATGAAGATAACCATAGCCTGCCTCAACATCAACGGCAGCAGGGAGGCGCGCCGCAGATTCAATAACTTCTCGGTCCTTCGGGATGGGAAGTATGCGGTGTGCTTCCTGCAAGAAACCCACACCATTCCAGGAGACGAAGCCACGTGGCTCCTGGAGTGGCCAGGAGGGGTCAGCATGAGTCACCTCTCCAACAATTCCAGCGGGGTGGCTATCTTGCTGGCCCTGCATTTTCAGCCGGAGATCTTGGGGGTCAAGGAGCACGTGCCGGGCCGTTTGCTCCAGGTCACTGTTCGCCCGGGGGGCGTGCCGCTCCATCTAGTGAACGTGTACGCCCCTCAGACCGGTGCGCAGCAAGTGCGCTTCTTCGAAGAAGTGTCCGCTCTTTTGGGCTCCGTCGACGCGGGCGAGTGCGTCATCTCGGGGGGGATTTTAACTGCACCCTCGAGGCGAGGGACCGTTCGGGTCCCCTGCGAAGCCCGGCGGCGATGGAGAAGTTGAGGGACCTGGTCGGGTCCTTCGACTTGGTGGACGTCTGGCGAAATCTCCACCCCGACTCCAGCGCCTTCACTAGCGTGAGGTCTGGGGGAGGAAGGTCCAGAATCGACCGCCTCTACATTTCCCGGGTGTACGTCTCCTGCGTTCCGGCGGCTTCCATGCGGCCGGTGCCATGCATGGACCACCACCAGGTGTGGGCGGAGCTCACTCCGCTGCACGCGCGGGGGGGGGTCCGCGTACTGGCATTTTAACAACCTGCTGCTGGAGGACGCGCGGTTCCGGGATTCGTTTCGTTGGTTCTGGGCCGACTGGAGAAGGAAGCGAGGGGGCTTCCCCTCCTTGAGGCTATGGTGGGACATGGGCAAGGCTCACATCCGTCTCTTCTGTCAGGAGTACACGAAGGGGTCGACCAAGAGGCGGGAGGCCCGGGTCAGGCGGTTGGAGAAGGAGGTGCTCGACCTGGAGTCCCGTCTCAGTCAGGTCGTCAAGGACCCGGCCCTGCAGAAGGTGTACGAAGAGAAGAAGGGCGCACTGAAGGACCTGCAGCTCGTCGGGTCCCGAGGCGCATACGTGAGGTCGCGGATCCAGCTCCTGCGGGACCTGGACTGCAGCTCCCCCTTCTTCTATTCGCTGGAAAAAAGACGGGGGGTCCGTAAGCAGCTCTTGGGGCTGCTGGCCGATGACGGATCACTGGTCTCGGATCCGGAGGGAATCAGCGCGGAGACCCACGCCTATTACGGGGCTCTGTTCTCTCCGGATCTGTCCAGCGAGGATGCGCGCAGAGTTTTGTGGGAGGACCTGCCGAACATCAGCCCGGAGGGTGCCGAAAAATTGGACGCTCCGCTAAGCCTGGCGAAGCTGACCGGCGCCCTCCGCCAGCTCTCGAGGGGAAAGTCCCCGGGGCTGGACGGGCTGATCGTGGAGCTCCACAGGGCGTTCTGGGACGTCTTGGGGGGCAACTACGCGCGGGTCCTGGGGGAAAGTTTGGCGACCGGGGAGATGCCCCTCTCTTGGCACAGGGCGGTCATTGTCCTGCTGCCTAAGAAGGGCGATCTCCGCCTCCTTAAGAACTGGCGCCCGGTCTCCCTCCTCAGCACGGACTATAAAATCTTTGCCAGGGCCATGTCTGCTCGCCTTGGCACCGTGCTGGCCCACATGATCCACCCCGACCAGTCCTACACAGTCCCGGGCCGGACCATCCACGATAACATCCATCTGGTCCGGGACCTGGTCCACCACTCCCAGAGGGCTGGTCTGTCAGTCGCCTTCCTTTCCTTGGATCAGGAGAAGGCGTTCAACAGGGTGGATCACGAGTATCTCTTCGGGACTCTGCGCGCATTCGGGTTCGGGACGCATTTCGTCACCCGGATCCGACTTCTGTACGCCGCCGCGGAGTGTCTGATTAAAGTTAACGGGTCCTTGATGGCGCCCCTTCGCTTCGGGAGGGGGCTGCGTCAGGGATGCCCCATGTCCGGTCAGTTATACGCCATTTGCGTGGAGCCTTTCCTGCGCTTCTTGCGGAAGAGGTTGACGGGACTGGCTCTGCAAGGGCCGGGCGTGGAGGTGGTCCTCTCGGCTTACGCCGATGACGTGCTCCTCATGGTCACGGATCTCGCTGACTTGCGGAGGATGCGGGAATGCCAGCAGATTTACTCGGACGCATCCTCCGCCAAGATCAACTGGGAGAAATGTTCCGGACTCCTGGTGAGTCAGTGGCGGGTGGACTCCCTGCCGGAGGAGTTCAGGCCTTTCGCCTGGAGCACCACGCACCTCCTCTATTTGGGAGTCTACCTTAGCCCTGCCGAGGACGCCTGGCCGGCGAACTGGCAAGAGCTGGAGACCAAAGTCACCGCTCGCCTAGGACGCTGGACAGGACTGCTCCGAGTGTTGTCCTACAGGGGTCGAGTGCTGGTCATAAACCAGCTGATGGCTGCCATGTTGTGGTACCGGTTGGTCACTTTGATCCCTCCCCCTGCGTTTGTCGCCAAGATGCAGAAGAAGCTCATCGACTTTATTACGTCCGTGAATGATTGAGACACGGACAGCATGGTTAGTTCTGCCGCAGCGATAAAATTTTGCAAATCCCCGTGTCATTTCGTGGGTGCCGTATTCCTGTGGTTTTTGTTGAATTTCTGCAGCTCCCCTGGCTGCTGCTTCATACGATACTGCCACGCTGAAAGCCTTATCTAGCGTCAGGTCTTTCTCTGAGAGTAACTTATTCTGTGTTCCTTCACTCAGGAGTCCACAGACAAATTTGTCCCGTGGGGTATCTGCCAGTCCTGCTCCGAACTGGCAGTGCTTTGATAGCTTGCGTAGTTCCGTAAGGTACTCAGCATTGCTCTCATCTTTATGCTGAGTTCTCCTGTGGAATTTAAATCTTTCTGCTATCAACAGCAGTGCAGGGTTTAGGTGTTCCTGTAGGACAGCAACAATTTCGCTAAAACTCTTCGCCTTCGGTTTGGCTGGAGTAATCAGGTCCCGCAATAGGCCGTACGTTCTAGCGCCCATTAAGTTTAGCAATATCGATGCCTTTTTCTCCTCCGCTATTTCGTTTGCCTCGAAATATACCTCGACTCTTTCCACATACGTGGTCCAGTCCTCTATTGTATTATCAAAAGCAGTGATACAGCCAGTCTTCGGCATCTTGCAAATCTAAAATGGCGCCTCCCGTGCTTTGCCTTCTTCCCCGATTTAACAAAATGGTGCCTCCCGTGCTTTGCCTTCTTCCCCGCTGATTAAGATGGCACCTCCCGCGCCTTGCCTTCTTCCCCGCTGTTGTTAGCGCTGCTTTCCGCGGTTCCCATTGCAACCTGCAGCTCCTCGCGGTTTCTTGCGCGTTTAATATTTCTTTTTTTATTATTTTCCCATCATGGAACATCCCTGTGGGACTCTTGCCTCCCTCTTCGCGGGTCTATACGCAGCCCGGCTTCGTAGCACCGGCCGCGCCCTGTGTGCTCCACCCTCTCTCTCTCTTCTTCCCGACAAACCTGCTCGGCCCCGTTGCAAACCACCCGCTCGAGTTCGCGACTGCCACAGCCCAGGAAGGATCAGTGCACTACCTGCCACCAGCCCGATTAGCTGAAGCACCGTCGACAGGAACCAGGCCCCGCTTTCGACAGCTTCTCCAGCAATCTTCAACTCCGCAACACAGGGTGGATGCCGACGGTCGACGCCCGTTTCTATTGCTTCTTTCTTCCTTCTGGCCTCGACCTCTGCTCACTTCGCTGCAGGAATGGATCCGAGGAGGTGGTGCAGACTGTAGGTAAGTTCGTATCTGCTCGTCGCCAGTATTACGTCCGTGAATGATTGAGACACGGACAGCAGGAGTTGAACAAAACAAGTCTTTACTGATGGAAGTCAATAGTGAAACTGAAAACAACAGAGGCTCACTAGCGCCTTTTATCCAGGGGTGGTCACTGCCGGTACTGCAGTCTGAGACCAGTTATTCTCTTAAAGGTACATACACAACAGACTTCTTCTGGGACAAAAGGAAGCACTGGGTCTCTGCCGCGGTTCTGTGTCTCCCGCTTAGGGAGGGCGGTCAGGCGCTGGTGTGCCTTCGCACCCAGGCTGCGACTTTCCATCTTCAGGCGCTGCAGAGATACCTGTACGTCGAGAATCCTCCGAGATGGTGTGCGCTGGCGATGTTTTTCTTCCGCCAGCTGCACGGCCTCAATTACAACACGCAGCTCCTGTTCGCGAAAGTGGGCGGCAGGCGTGCCGGCCTGCGGGAGCTGCATTTCTTCTACCAGGAGCTGCTATGGGTTTGGAACTACGTCGCTTCCAGGCGGAGCTCTCCCCCGCTCAGGAATCCGCACCTCCACGAACGCGGGTTCGGGCGGCTGGCGGAGGGCAGGGCTGTGCCTGGCAAGGTGACCAGAGTCGGGGACCTGCTCGATGGCGGAGGAGCGGGCTGGATGGCGCCGGAGGAGCTGGCGCGGCGCCTGTCCTGGGCCAACGTCCGGCTCGCGGTCGAAGCCATCGAATCGGTGAAAGCGGCACTGGGCCCCGACTCCACTAGGTGTATCGAGGCGGCTCAAGCACGTGGGGCGATCCCGTCCGAGCTTACCCCCGTTCGGACAGAATTCCTCATCGGCGCCCGGCCACGAAACTCCCCTCGGGAACCGGCGCCTCACAACTTGAGCCATCTCGAGGAAATACCCTCTGTGCCTTTTCATTCCGCGCAGAGGGGTTTCCTGTACGGGCTGCTCCTGCACAATCTCCACTTTGCCATCTTCGTCTACCATCCGGACACGCCTTGGCGTGGCGTCTTGCCGACTGGCGGTGGCGGAGGTCCCCAATGGAGGGCTCTCTATGCGGGAGTCCTCCCTTGTTCCATCGGGGACTTGGCCTGGAGGGTATTGCACGGAGCGGTCCCGTGCAATAAGGTTTTAAGTAGGCTCACGGACTCCCAGGCCGCCTGCATTTTTTGCGGCCTGGAGGAGTCCGTGTTTCACGTTTATATAGAGTGTGAGAGGTTGCAGCCCCTCTTTCACTACTTGAAGGGGCTGCTCCTCGATTTTTGGTTGCACTTCAGTCCCACGCTCTTGATCTACGGTCACCCGGTGCGGAGGGGAGCAGACAGGTTGGAGGACCTCCTTGTGGGCCTGCTCCTGGGCCTGGCTAAAAGACCCATCAATTGGTCCAGGCAGCGGGTGGTCGAGGGGGTCGTCCAGCCTGATTGCCTGCCTCTCTTCCGCGGCCATGTTCGCACCCGGGTGGCCCTGGAGATGGAGCACGTGGTGTCTGCCGGCGCGCTTGAGTATTTCCGTGACCAGTGGGCGCCGCGGTGACTGGAGATGCATTATCAACCCGGAAAACCAAATTTTAATTTGATTTGTTAAGTTTTAGTTGAACTTTTGTTTATTTACAGTCCAACTGGGTTTTTTTTTGGGTCCAAACAAATAGAGTACCCTCTGTTCAAGTAAATACCTGTTATTATTTTTCTCCTGCAGTCCGTGTATTATTTATACTCGGACACTACAGAAAGGAGTTACTCCATTTGCGAGCGGCATCTTTTGGCCACGCATTGGGCTGTGAAAAGGTCTTTGATCTTCACAGGCACCTCTCCCATCACTCTCCTCACCCACCACACACCCACCCGGATGCTTCTGGATGGAAGGATTAAGGATGGGACAGTAAGCAGTGCTCGCATTGCACGCTGGACCCTCCTTCTTTCCCAGATGGATCTGAAAGTGAAGGGTCTCTGCGAGCCCAAGCTCGCGGCCAACATGGTATATCCCGGAACAGCCCACCGGTGTTCTGTAGAAGGGGTATGGGAAGTGAACGTAGGTTTACGGGCCGGGATACATCCCACGGGCCGCGAGATCTACGTATACGGTTCCAGCACGGTATCCGCTGGCGAACGACTCACAGGGTGTGGAGTTTATGACCCTGCGGCAGACATTGCCCTGGCGATTAAGCTCCCCAGCACTATGAGCACCCAGCAGGCTGAACTGTCCACGGTAGTGTACGTCGTTACACACCCCGAAATCTTCCCCACCCCATACACGATTTGCTCGGACAGCATGTTCACATGTAACTCGTGTACGGAATACCTGGCCATCTGGTCTCGCCGCGGATGTACCTCTGCGGACGGGTGACCCTTGACGGTGAAGCCCCTACTAGAAAAGATCCTGGCTGCAGTGGGGGAGGAAGGGGAAGTCTTCATCCACAAGGTGAAGGCTCATTCCTCCACGGAACCCCGCAACCAGGGTAACCAGCAAGCGGATGCGCTAGCCAGGGAAGGTGCCCGCACCGGCACTTTCTGGGATCCCTATGGGTCCAAACCCGTGGCAGTAATCCGAGACAGGGATGGGAATCAGGGGACCACAGGGGTAACACTGCCCCAGACCTCAAGACCGTCCAAACCCTAGATCCCGCCCTAAAAACAGTCCTCAATGCCATCACTGAGGACAAGGAAGTAGAAGGTCCGTACGGTACAGCAGCCCTTTCCATCAAGGAAGGCATGCTGTTCCGAGAGGAACAGTTGGTTGTGCCGCAGCAGCAACGGAGGGAATTCCTTCAACTGGCCCATGAGGGTCCAGGAGCGGGACACCCCAGGCCTGAGGTCACCTGGCAATGGGTAGAACAGGCGGGATGGTGGCTGGGGCTTCGGGACGATGTCCACGAGTTCTGTGCTAATTGTCTTGTGTGCGCTGCAAACAACCCAGACCCCCAGAAAAGGAAGGTGCCCATGGGATGCATCAGGAGAGTAGAGGGACCATGGCAGTGGATACAGGTCGACTACATCGGGCCCCTGCCCACCGCCCAGGGAGGCTATAAGTATTGCCTTGTCCTGGTGGATGTGTTCACCAAATGGGTAGAAGCCTTCCCATGCAAAACAGCCACGGCACTTAGTACTGCCAGGATTTGGTCCGGGAAGTGTTCTCGCGGTGGGGACTACCACGATTTGTGGAGTCTGACCAAGGGAGTCATTTTACCAGCCAAGTGATGCAGAACACCCTCATGCTCTTAGGCATCGAAGGGAAGTGGCACGTGGCCCACAATCCTCAGTCATCCGGGATTGTGGAGCGCATGAACCGCACCCTCAAAGAAAAACTGAGGAAAGAGACGATGGACTCGCCCCAGAAATATGCGGAGGTACTGCCTCTAGTCCTCATGGGGATCCGAGCTAGCCAGTCTAAAAGTACGGGGTAATCCCCACACGAATTAATGACTGGGAGAGTCATGCGGACCCCCACCCATGTACTAGCCCCAGTGCTCACTGAAGGTCAGCTCCGAGAGGTAAATTGGGACAAGTTTGCCCGGACCCTTTTTGAGCGCCTGAAACAGATTTATGTGCAAGCGGCTGGGAACATGGGAAAGCAGCATCAGGGCAACCGATTGCTGCTCAAGCCCCGTAAGACACAGGAGTGGGAAGTAGGAGATCAGGTCATGGTGAGAACCTATGCCCGAGTGGGGAGTTTAGAGCCACTGTACATGGGGCCCTACAGTATTGTAGACAAGGCCAGCCCCATGGTTTACGCAGTGAAGTTGCCCTGGCGCACTAAATGGTTTCACATAAATCAGTGCAAACTATTTAAGCCGGGTGCAAAAGAAACAACAACCGAAGCCAGGTCTGAGGGTAAAAATCCTCAGCCTGAGGCGTGCAAAGAGTCACAGACCACACAGGTTGGAACCGCAGCCTGCTTGAGGGGAGGAGCTATCCTGCCCACCTGGGAGGTTTCCCCATTGGCCTGGGACTCGGACGGGGAAGAGCCCGAACAGCTAGACCCCGCCCTTGACACGATTCCGGAGGAGGTGGAGTCGGAGGACGGATTTCCCGCCCTCGACTCAAGCTTAGGGGAGGTAGAACTTGGGGGCGGAGATTCTCCACTGTAGGGACAGCTAGGGAGGAGACGTCCGCCACAGACCCAAATCCCAACCACAGGTCCACTCGCTAAGGGAGCCTCGCCCAAGGCACCCCCTCGCAGGTCGTCTTGAACGCCTCAGCCAGGAAAGCCCTGGCCCGATTCCCCCTACTTCAGCAGACACCGACTTGGGGAATCCCTAGAAAGACGCAGTCCCCAATTGGCAGCAAAAGGCTGCAGGGGACTCAAGCTACAGGTCAGTGCGGCCCTGCCACAGGGAGTGGTGAGCTGCAGTCCAAACAGGGATTAGGTAGGTCGCCCGGGGACGGGCGGCGCTGTACATAAGTTTAAGTTTGGTTAAGTTTAAGGTGTGTACATATTTAAGGTGATGGGTGTTATAAGGAGTAGTTTTAGAATCTGCCCAGCATGTGTGTTTGTTTGGATCGAGGTCGAAAGACCCGATCATGCCTTCACCTAGGCCAGAATCACTCGGGACCCTGGCTGTATCGTTTCATCTGTTGCAGGAACCTAAGGCACTATGGAAAGGATTCTCATCGTGTTCGCGGTGATCGGGTGTAGCTTGGCCTATCGGGGCTACACCAAGGACTCCATAGTATATGGATGTTCCGGGGACACAGCCCCCATCGTGACCGATGGGACAGGCAAACGGGACGTTGAAGAAACAGCTACCTATTTCCACGAAGGGAGGTGGCCAGGATGGCTGGGGTCGAACTCTATGGAATACTCCAGCCAGTCCGGATTCGCATACAGAGAGACTTCTCCAATGTGTCCCAGGGTGAGGATCATCGCGCCCAGGGTCAGCGTCACCGTCGGAAGAAAGATTTGCTTGGTGTGTAACGGACATGTTCCTTTGGACAGATGGTGGTGGCTCAGGAAGCTGAGCAAGACCATGAAGAACTCCACGGTCGAGTGGGAGCGACTGGGTAACAATACCCATCGGACTATTACGGGGACTCATGGGGGATTGAGTGTCTGTTGGGACAAATGGTGGGAACTGTAATGTATGTACCTTTAAGGGGGAACTATGTTTTACAGCTCATGTATACTGCAGTACCGGCAGTGACCACACCTGTGTATAGCACTGAGTAGTAATCTGTACTGATCAGTTGCAGTGTGAGCCACGTTGAGTAAACACCTGTTGTACCGTTCTCCGCAGTCTGTGTCTTATTATACACGGACGCAACATTGGCGAAGAGGCAGGTTCAAACCTACCTGCAACTCTGCATCACCTCCCGGGGATTCGTTCCTGTAGATCAGTGGATTGGCGGTCAAGGCCAGAGACTCGGGCGTCGACCACGGGCAACCGCCCAGTCATCCAGCAGTGACTCGAGAATTGCAGGGGAGGCTGTCGAGAGCCAGGCTTGGCTTTCCAGTCGAGGTGGTCCAGCGAAACGGGCTGGCAACAGGTAGTGCGCAGACCCTTCCTGGACAGTGGCGGGCTAGAGCCTGACCGAGCGGCACAGCAAAGGGCCGAGCAGTGTCGACGGGGGAGAGAGAGAGAGGGCAGAGCGCACAGGGCGCAGCCGGTGTTCAGGGGCCGAGCAGCGTCGGAGAGGGGGAGAGAGAGACGCGCAGAAACCCGCGAGGCGTCGCCATTGCCACGAGGACCGCCGAGAGCGGCATTGGCAGCAGCGCAGGAGAAGCGCGTGAAACCTACAGGGCGCCGCCATTGCCATGAGAACCGCGAGGAGTGGCGTTGGCAGCAGCGGGGGAGGAAGGAAAGTACGGGAGATGCCATTTTAAGCCATTGGGAGATGCCATTTTAAACCACACCCAAAATGCCGAAGAGTGGCAGTATCACCGCATTTGACAATGAAGTTGAAGATTGGACTACATATGTCGAATGAATAGAGGTGCACTGCAAGGCAAATGAGGTGTCAGATGACAAGAAAGCGTCGGTATTGTTAAATTTAATGGGTGCAAAGACGTATGGTTTATTACGAAATCTAGTAACCCCAATGAAGCCAATGGAAAAGAGTTTTGAAGACATAGTAACGATACTAAAGGAACATTTAAACCCCACAACGCTGCTGATAGCAGAAAGATTCAAGTTTCACAAACGGAACCAGCATAAGGATGAAAGCAATGCTGATTATTTAACAGAACTGCGCAAACTATCGAAACACTGCCAGTTTGGAGCGGGACTGGCAGATACCTTAAGGGACAAGTTTGTGTGTGGGCTTCAAAGTGAAGGAACCCAGAAACGGCTTTTATCTGAAAAGGACCTGACGCTGGAAAAGGCTTTCAGCATTGCGGTATCATATGAAGCAGCAGCACGGGGCGCTGCAGAGATACAACAGAGACCGCAAGAATGTGGCACAAACGAAATGTCATATGGAACAGAGAAGTGCTATCGCTGCAGCAGAACAACACAGGACCAGAATGATTGCTGGTTCAAAGACAAAGTGTGCAAACAGTGTGGAAAAGTAGGACACAAAGCACGAGTCTGCAAGTCGGGAAAGAAAACCAGCAATAAGAAACCTACCAAAGGAAAGTACAAGAAGGTACATAAGATGACGGAGAATAGTTCAGACGAACAAAAGAGTGATAATGACTCCGAAAGCAGGGAACTGAGTTGTCTGAAACTACAAAATGTGATCACAACGGAGGATCACCGAACCATTTGGGTCACTCTCAAGTTAGCAGGAGTCAAGGTAAAGATGGAATTGGACACAGGATCAGCCCTAACAGTCATAAACCGACGTGACTACGAGCGGCTATTCTCACACATACCCTTGAGAGACACAAAAATTATTTTGAAGACGTACACGGGGCAAAAAGTCTACCCCAAATGGAAAATAAGGGTGACCGTTATATATAACGGTAAGGAAACACCAAAACTAGACCTGTATGTATTGCAAGATGGAGGACCACCATTACTGGGACGTGAATGGATCCGGAAAATACAACTGGATTGGCATTCCATACAGGCACTGACTGTGGCTGACAAAAAGGATGACGACGTCACACCTGGGCGACTGTCAAAGATCCTAACTGACATGAAAGAAGTGTGTTCCAGTAAGGACTCGGAACACTAAAAGGCATGACAGTGACGATTAAAATTGAAGAAAATGCAAGCCCAACATTTTTTAAGGCCAAACCGGTACCTTATGCAATCCGCCCAGCCCAGACTGGAGAGTCTGGAACGTTCAGGTGTACTGTCCAAGGTAGACTGGAGCGAGTGGGCTACACCCATCGTCCCTGTGATGAAAAAGTCGTTGAGCAGCACACCTGGGGAACCAAGGAAGGTTCGCATCTGTGGGGACTTTAAGGTAACAGTGAACCCGATCCTTCACACCGTACAATATCCACTTCCGCGGATTGAAGATATTTTCGCCTCGCTATCTGGAGGGAAACGCTTCACTAAGATTGATCTGGCCCAGGCGTATCTGCAAATGGAGGTAGAAGAAGCATCAAAAAAATACCTCACAATCAACACCCATAAAGGTCTCTACCAATATAATCGGCTGGTATTCGGGGTAGCATCAGCTCCGGCTATTTGGCAGAGGGCAATGGAACAAGTCCTGCAAGGGATCCCAGGGGACCCAGTGTTATTTGGACGACATCCTGGTCACGGGCGAAAATGACAGTGATCACCTTGCCAACCTGGAGCAGGTGCTCACTAGATTGCTGGAATATGGGCTCCGAGCTAACCGCCCCAAATGCGAGTTTTTTAGAAAACAGATCTCATATTGCGGCCACGTTATCGATAAAGAGGGGTTACATAAGTCCCCAGAGAAGATTGAGGCAGTAGTCAAGGCTCCAGCACCGGAAAATGTGTCACAACTGAGGTCGTTCCTTGGGCTGGTAAACTACTACCATAAGTTCTTGCCAAATTTGTCTACAATACTACACCCACTGAACACCCTACTGCAAACTGGGGTGCCATGGAAGTGGAGTGACGAATGTAGACGAGCTTTCCAGAAGAGCAAAATACTAATCACATCGAAAGAGGTATTGGCCCATTACAACCCGGCACTACCAATTCGGTTGGCATGTGATGCGTCACCCTACGGCATTGGAGCGGTGCTGTCGCACAAATTCTCGGACGGCTCAGAGAGGCCAATAGCCTTTACGTCATGACCACTAACCTCAGCCGAGCATAACTATGCCCATATTGACAGGGAGGCCCTCAGCCTAGTGTGGGGAGTGAAAAAGTTCAATCACTATCTGCACGGGCAGAAATTCACCTTGCTGACTGATCACCAGCCTCTTGTCTCCATTTTTAATCCGAAGAAGAGCGTTCTGGTGATGACTGCGCAACGACTACAAAGATGGTCACTTTTTCTAGGGGCGCACCACTATGAGATTGAATATAAGGGCACGAAACAGCATGGAAATGCTGATGGGCTATCACGCCTGCCATTGCCTACTGTGGAGGAAGCACCAGCAGTGGATCCGGTCGAAATATTCCATTCGACTATAGTTGAATACTTACCGGTAACTAACGCTTGTATCGAAAAGGAAACCCGAAATGACCCGACACTGTCTCGGGTATATGATTTGACGGTGAAGGGATGGCCAGCACATGGCGACTCACTGTTGCCAGCATTCTGGACAAGGAGAGAACAGCTGTCAGTGTGCCGGGGGACCTTGATGTGTGGATCCCGAGTGGTAATTCACAGAATCACAGAAACCCCACAGTGCAGACAGAGGCCATTCCACCCAAGTTAAGGGATAGAGTGCTCAATGAGCTTCATGAGGGTCATCTGGGAGGGGTAAAAATGAAAAGCCTAGCCAGGGCTTATGTGTGGTGGCCGGGAATCGATAAACAAATCGAGGACCTGGCCAAGAGCTGCTCAGGAATCCAGAAAGTCCAAAATGCACCACCACAGGCCCCTCTACACCCATGGGAGTGGCCCTCATCTCCATGGCAACGGGTGCACATTGATTTTGCTGGTCCATTCATGGACTCAATGTTTTTAATAGCCGTGGATGCGCACTCGAAATGGCCTGAGGTCATCAAAATGTCCTCCACCACCACGGAGAAAACTATTGCAGTCCTACGGACCATTTTTGCCAGGAATGGCTTGCCAGAACAGATTTGCTCCGACAACGGACCACAGTTTGTGTCCGAAGAGTTCCGGAGGTTCTTGAAAATGAATGGGGTAAGGCATTACACATCCGCCCCGTATCATCCAGCCATAAATGGATTGGCTGAGAGTTTCGTACAAATCTTTAAGAAGGCAATAAAGGCTTTGTACAATTACAACATTCTGCTGCAGCACAAGGTGGACAATTTCCTGTTCGCCTACCGGAATGCGACACATGCAGTCACAAACCAGCCCCCAGCCATGATGTTCTTTAACCGAAGGTTAAGATCTTGCCTGGATTTGCTCAGACCAAACGTACGAAGAGATGTTGAGAGTAAGCAATTCCAGCACATCCATGAGAAGCCGACAAGGAGCTTCAATGTAGGGCAACCAGTCTTGGCCCGCGACTACCGAACAGAAAAATGGCAGCCAGGAACGATATGCACACGGCAGGGCCCACTAATGTACACAGTGGACGTTGGGGAAAGCATCGTGAGACGCCATGCTGACCAGATCCTAGAGTCACAGGAACAAGTCAACCCCATGCCTCGCCCATACGTACCTGGTGATGAACCCGACGTACAGGTTGCATCTACCCCAGAAACAGTAGCATCGGAAGCTGATGAACCAACCGACGACAGGGGGCCAGAATCGCCTCCGCACCAAGAGCAAGACACTCGCGAAAGGCACTATCCAGAAAGGATCAGGAAGCCTCCCAAAGACTGAATATATAAATAGACTATTTTCAGCTAATGTTGCATGTTAAAAGAGTTAATTGTAATTAGTTTGATATTTAATTGTTAAATGAGTGTTATGGTACTGTTAATCTGAAAGGGGAGGAATTGTAATGTATGTACCTTTAAGGGGGGAACTATGTTTTACAGCTCATGTATACTGCAGTACCGGCAGTGACCACACCTGTATATAGCACTGAGTAGTAATCTGTACAGATCAGTTGCAGTGTGAGCCACGTTGAGTAAACGCCTGCTGTACCGTTCTGCGCAGTCTGTGTCTTATTATACACGGACGCAACAGGAACCAGATGAGGGAATTTACATCTGTATGTGGGGTTCAGAATGCGTCTGCCCCACAGGCGTCTCCATCTTTTTCCAAAGACAGTGGCAGGATGCTGGGAAAAGGATGAGGTGGGACGTCAGCACACGGGCGTGCGGAGTCCTGTACTCTCAGATCCTGGTGAATGCCACTGAGCTCAACACCCGCCCCCGCAAGCCCCTGCCCATGATTCCGGTAGCCAAAGCCCGCAAGGAAGGGTGCCCCACCACTACCAAGGGACCCGGGAACGGATTGGTATTAGTGCCCACAGGTCAGGTGCTGTACCAAGGGGTGCACTACGTGGTGGCCTCGGTGATTTTAAACCTCACCAAGGTGCGATTGCCAGAGTGGTGCCCCAAGGAAACGGAGCAATTGTACCAGGTCCTGTTAACAAACATGTTCAGACAATTTTATGAGTTCGACTTTGCCGATGTCGACAGAGCCGGATTATACACCACACCACATGAGGTCTTGGACAGGGTAGGGAGACAAAGAAGGGGTACAGTCAATGATATTTTTACCGCTTTTAACACAGGGACTTCCGTCATCAACACTCTGGATGACGTGGAGCTGCAGACTCAGATCAATGATTTAAAAGGACGGTTAAGAAAGAGACTGACGGATGAGAATAAGGTAGTGGGTTCTGAGTTCAATGAGGACCAGGCTATGACACTATACTTAAAAGAAATTATAGCTGAGCTGGAGAAACACGCTAATACGGTAAATGCTCTCATCAGAGAGGATCGGAATGCGTCAGATCAGGCTGCGCAGAACAAAGCGTGCATGCTGTATGGGGCGTGGTTACTGGGCGAGGGCTGCAGTAATCTGGAGGATTTGAAACAAGGTTTGGTCCCCTCCTGGATCGGCAATAAGCACCTCGCAGCCTCCACCCTTTTGAGAACGCATTATGTCCGTGCCAGCTCAGACTAGCTTCAGAGGCCTACCCAGTCCCAGTGGACTGTGGGCGGTCTAATCACACCATTATGGGTATAGAGGTAAGAATGCCGGTTATGGGAAAGACAGCTAAACCCGCCCCGATATACAGGGTGGAGAACATTGGAGTCATTCAAGGGGGTGCACACATTCGCTACACAGCGGTCCCACTGTACGCCATTCGATGGGAGCATGCAATGACGGGTACCGACCTCTCGGGGTGCCGGAGCCGGGAAGCACACATCATCCTGTGTCCCCAGCACTTAAATCCCAAATCGAAACCACAGTGCGGGTTCAGAACTGCTGGCGCGAAGCCTATAAATTGCACCATGGAGGCAATGGCACAAGGCCATGTGCCCCCGCAGGTGGCATATATAGGAGGTGGGACATACTGTGTCACCACTGCAGTGCCCCACTACCAACTTGGACAGCACGGCTGGTGTCCGGTCAGTGACAGCAGTTTCTGCTTCAAACCCAAGGCAGAAGTTCAAGTGGCCCAAGAGCGAATTGTCCCCATTCCTGAACCTTCCACTGTTCACATCACTGTCAAGGAAAATTTCACCAATCTGCAACGATTCGTTGCACATTTTGGCTATATCATTCCCCCTCTCCCTGAACACCTCACCAAGCTACTAAAAGCCGTTGCCGTTTCACAGAAACATTTTTACACGCTGGAGCAGAAGACATTAGAAATAGGGGCAGACATATTAGATATAGTGACCCCACAGTGGTGGGACCTGTTCACTAGTATAGAAGCCCCTTCTTGGATTAGGATTGCCTCTCACATCCTCGTAGTATGCCAGATTATTATTGTGATTTATTTACTCTTTGTACATTGTAAGAGGGACAAGCGTGTCCAGAAGTATGAGAACAGGGGAGAATGGAGGGAGCATTATGTGCGGGTAGACGAGGAGACACCCGTTTAAATTTTGCTGCTATGTATAGAGTTAAAGTTTCCCTCCCTCCTCTATTTTTGATAGTATTCATGTGTGATTTTTGTTTGTATTTTCTTTCTTTCTTATTTTTATTGAAGTTTATTGTGTGAGTTGTTATTAATAAAAATAATATGTATGAACCAGGTGGTGTAGGGGTATTAGGCCCCCCCTCCACGTCTGGAAATGTGTGTATCAGATTTTAATTCCAATGTATTGCCATCTATAGATGCTTAATGTACACTGTAGGTTTTCTGAAATGGGAAATGCATGTGTCGTGGGGTCATAGATAGGTAAATACAGGGGATGGTTTGATTGTGGAGAGTCAGAAAATTTTGCTCACCCAGAATTATGATACTTCAAGCAAGTTATAGTATCATCAGGGGGGATTGTAGAATTCGCAAAATTGAACATTGTCCTATAAGGGTCTATTGGCAGAAAAGGCCTTAACTTTTAAAGACTGTTTTAAAAGAAGCCCAGAAAAAGGGACACACAAAATGGCCGCCAGACCCCGTGACCAGCTTTTGGGACACTTTAAAATGGTTCCTGCAGTCCCCAGACAGCTTTTTGTGGATTCAGCCCACAGTAGGTTCTGGAAGGCAGTTTCAGGGAAAACAAAACCAGACAGAGCCCCATACATATAGATTGGATGCAGATCCGATCAGATCGGCCTGTAGATAAAGGCCATCAAAATGTTTACCCAGACAAAGGGAAACAGTTTCATATTCATAGGGGGAACATCAAGCAACGTTTAAGACATCAGAAGGACATTAAAGACAATACAGGGTCGTTCTAGGCCAGAGATGGCAGTTACCGGCCATCCGAAGATACTTTAAAAACAAAGAATACCCCGCTGTGCTACAAGCCCGCCAAAAGTTAAACAAAGACTAACCTTGATTTGGCGACAGATAAGGGCCTCCACGGAAAAGTATAACTGGAGTCCCGGGGTAGCCATCGGTAGCTGGTAGCTTTTTGGAGCTTGGAGCTTTTGCAGCTTTATCGGTAGCTTTTTGAGCTAGCTTGCTTTTTCGAGAGGAACGTCGATCCAAAGACCAGCCAAGAAGGTGATTCGAGTCTGCGTCCCGCCCCGGGGTAACCATCGGGAGATCATCGACAAACCCCGGGCCGTTGACAAGACAAAGGACAGCAGCCCTTCAGAAGAAACCTATCTGAAAATGGTAAACCAGCTGGGCTCTGCGAAGAAACCTATCTGACCATGATCAGGTAGGTGGTCTCCGTCCGCGCCGACGTCCAGGCCTGCCAGCATCCAGCCTGTCCGTGACCTTCACCTCGAGGAAGAAGAGAGAGTGTTGCAGTCCGCAGCGTTGACCACATGGAGACAGGACGCCTGAGAGGATCAAAACACAGACCTTTCAAAATCTTATACTTTCTCATTGAATTGGTGAGCTTGTTTCTGGCCCCTCATAATCTGATCTAGCTAGGCTTAGGGGGTGGGCATTTTGGGTATAATTAATTATGAGTTGTTGTCCCTCGATGTTCTGTGTGTTTCCCCATTTCAAGATGACTTTTGTAAAGTATAACATGCCTGTATATACGTTGGTTAGTCCTGTATTATGATTTGTTTTTCCCTCCCATGTACCTTATTGGCTTTCACTCAATTTGTTCTTTTATGCAATAAAATGTCATTTCATTTTCATTAAACCTGATCTATAGAGTATTCTCTGCATTGTAGTTCCTGCCTCAAAGACCAGTGTATAGAATCTAAGGGGCGAGTGGGTCGAACCACTCAAGGGCCTAGAAATTCAGTTTGCTGCGCCAGCCGTTAGCGCCTTAGGAGGAGTAGATCTCGAGCGCTAGGCATTTAGCGCCCGGGCGCAGCGCGATCTGCGCCTCGCCCCAACTTCAGTAGACATTTAGCGCCGGCGCAAAGTCATTGCGCGCGCTCATCTGCGCGCGCAGATCATGACGTCATTTCGTCATGCAACGCCCTTTGTGCGCCCGGAACCGGAACTTCACTCGCGCCGCCCCATTGTGCGCCTGGCGGCCCGAACGACTGTGAAGTGGAACGGTACACAGCCGAGGCGGGCCGCGGGGAGCGCAAATTAAAGGGCACTCCTGCAGTAGAAAAGGCAGCCGTTTTGCAACACTCCTTCTTTGGGAGGAGGAGGAGGAGGAGGAGGAGGAGGAGGAGGAGGAGGAACAAAGTGATGGAGAGAAGCCCTCCCCAAAAATACAAATACACTAGTCTCGGCCTGTCAAAAAAACAAATCCATCCTCCCCCTTTAAGAGCTCACCGGAGCCAGAGTGTCTGCCGGCAATCAGCAGCTCGCCGCACCTGCCCTGCGCCCAACTTCCGGTGTTAGCGCCCCGGGCTGCCGGCTTAGCGCCTAATGATAGTCGTGCATTGCCTGTTTTAGCGCAGCAGCAACCTCTTAGGGCGATGCAACTGAATATCGGCGAAGTGGCCTCGACTTTGCGCCGGGCGCAAACTTTAGCGGCCGCCCGACTTTACCGCCCCAAAAGTGGCTATAATGAATTTCTAGGCCAAGGTTTTTACTGTGCAAGAGAGAGAGGCCTCTAGAGAGAGAAACCTCTGCGATCGAAAACCCCTCACAGATAGTTGTTTTTCCTCGATGTGCCGTGTGTTCCCCATTCCCTGCATAAGTATAGTTATTCTTCTTTTGTATTTTTCGCCTGTAGAAGTGTACACTAGTAATTTTTCCATAAGATTGTATCAAGTTTTTCCTCTTCAATAAAATCTTGGTTTTTGTTTACATCCAACCACCTGTCTATTCGAGTCTTCTCTGTACCGCCGCCTTGTACCTAAGTCCGGTGTCTAGAACCCAGGGGCATGGGAGTGATTCAAACCGCTCACAAAACAGTCAGGGGCATAACTGACTGGGCGTACGTGCCAAACACCACCTCACGGCACCCCCTACAGAAATGGCGACCACGGCAGGACACCAGCAACAAGGTTGCGATACAGTAGACAATGGTTCAGATGAGCGAACCGTGATGATGGAAAGGATTTCTGATTATGTGTTTAGCAAGGCGAATATCACTAAGAAGTGGCTCACCACTCTGTTAAGGGCTGGGCGTCCGATAGATGCAGCAGCTAAGTGGACAGAGGGAAAGGAACACAAGAAGTCCTTAGAGAAGGCAGTTTGGCTGATGTGCTTTAAAAAGCAGGTCCAGCTCTTGGACTGGCTCGTTGCAGCACAGGCAGTCGAGTTAAGGGAGTCAGCCCTGGAGATCCAGGATAAGGCTCTTGCAGGGGAGAAGTTATTAGTAGCTTTGCAGGCTTTGAACCAAGAGAGAGTACATTTAGTAGGAGAACACAAGGCCCAGTTGGAATACCTATGGTGCCAAGTCACCGAGGCCAAGGGAAACGAGTTCAGGTTGCGGGAGAAGAACGCCCACTTGGCAAGGCAGATCAGGGAACAGGAAGAGAAAGTACAGGAGGTAAAAGCCGCTTACAAGCTAGCAAGTAAACAGGGGTTTGAGGAGGCAGACCACGGCCCCTGTAGAGAGAGGATAGAAAATCTGAGCCGGGCCCTCCGGAAGGAAAAAGGCATGGTATGCCTCATAAGCCCAAAGGCAGGCCAGGCAGATTTTATGGGGAACGAGGGGAGGACAGTTCCAACGTCAACTGTGGTGCCTAGGGACGACCCGGTTGAGAGAGTGGTGGCGTAGTGGTTATGTCACTAGACTAGTAAGCCAGAGGCTCAGTCAAATGCTCTGAGGATATGGGTTCAAATCCCACCACGGCAGCTGGTGGAACTTAAATTCAATTCAATTTAATTCTGGAATTAAATGTTAGTCTTAGTAATGGCGACCATGATACCATTGTCGATTGTTGCAAAAACCCATCTGTTTCACTAATGTCCTTTAGGGAAGGAAATCTGCCGCCCTTACCTGGTCTGGCCTACATGTGACTCCAGACCCACAGCAATGTGGTTGACTCATAATGCCCTCTGAAATGGCCTAGCAAGCCACTCAGTTGTAAACAACCGCTACTGCAGCGGTTCAAGAAGACGGCTCACCACCATCTTCTCAAGGGCAATTAGGGATGGGCACTAAATGCAGGCCTAGCCAGCGACGCCCACATCCCATCAATGAATAAAAAATTTAAAAAAAAACTCACGGCCACCACCCGCAGCACCAAGTTTCAGTGAAGTTTGGCAGGAAAGGGGGGGTGGAACCGGGGGTGGAACCCGAAGCGGAGGCGGAGGTAGAGCAACCCCTGCCTGAGAGGCCGGAGCCGGGATCGATGTGCCCAGCGCGGCATCGGAAGTTCGGCCCACCCGCCAATGGCGACAATGAGGGACCCCTCCAAAACCAGTTCGTGTTACCCTTTAACACCCAACAGCTCAGGGTCCTGAAGCTTTCCGAAAAAGGAGACCCCTCGATCCACTTCAGGGAAATAGAGCAGACCGCCAGCGTCAATGACTGTGATGACGCTGAGAAGGCCAAAATGCTGCTATTCTCCCTGGAGAGTAATCTCCTCCAATCCCTCTCTGACGAGTGTAAAAGGGGACAGAGCGGGTATGAGGAGCTTAGAGATGCGGTTCTAGAGGCCATAGGGATGGATGAGGGAAGTCCCTTCTCCCGCGTGGAGAAGACGATCCAGCTTTCTGGGGAAACCCCGCAGGCTTTTGCGGACCGGCTGTGGCTGGTGTACCGGAAAGCTTGCCCGGGGACGCCAGGCCGGACGTTCCTGAACGGGGATTCCCTGACGCATTGGCTCCGTTGCCTGGTGGCGAACAGCTTGCCACAGGTCTGGGCCAAGGCAGAAGCCTGGTTCGACCCCAAAGATCCCCAGACCACAGAACTCACAGTAATTAGGCAGCTAACCCTAGCCTACAAAAACGGCAGGGGAACCGATGCACACCCACCCAAGGGGAAGGTGCATGAGATAAAACCAGGAGTGCAGAGTAGAAAGGAGTGGCACCAGAAAGGGAGTAACCACCCCAACACAAAGACCAATTGTTACGGGTGTGGGATGGAGGGTCACTGGCCGAAGGAGTGCAAAAACCCTTGGAAGGATAACAAGGGAAAGCATCCCACAGCCCCAGCCCAAACGGCGGGGTTAGGGACCCCTTCCGCAGCGGTCGAGTCACTTTTGGACGCCATGTGGTCCTTACTGACTGGCCAGGGGAGAGTAGCAGCCGCCACCGGTGCTCTCACCCCGTCAGCCCCATCCAACCCACAGCCATGACTAGAGCCAGCGCAGCCTGTGTATCTGTGTTCGCTCCGATATGATGAGTGGAGGAGACCCCTTTTGGAGATGGAGGTGGAAAAGGTGACAGGGACCTATCTGTTAGACACGGGGGCATCGTGCACCGTGATCTATTCAGCTAACCACATCACCTCACCTCTCTCCAGCGGGGTCCCATACAGTCTATCGGTGTTCACGAGTAGGGAACAGGCCGGCTCGGTTTCCATCCCGCTCGCCATTCGGATAGGACCGCTCTGCTCCAAGTGGACGTGTGTCCTGATGAAATCGGATGTGGAGGATGGAAGAGGGTTCCTGGGAGCCGACTTTATTGTGGGCCACGGGATCCTAGTAGATTTGAGGAATCACTGCCTTTGGGGGGCAGGTAAAGTAAAGAATGGAGAGATCGTAGTTATCCCGGGTAAGGAAGGGAAGGGGACCCTCTGCACCATGAAGCCCAAAGAGGAGTATAACCTGGGGCTCATGGTCAGCAACACCCCACCAGAGTACCAGGCATTTGTGCAGGCCCACCTGGCCACATTTGCCACTCACAAACACGACTGCGGGAGGGTCACAGGGTTTGAGGTCAGCGTAGACGGGGACCCCATGGCCCGACCACAGAAACAGTATAACTTCCCCAGGGAAGCAGAACCGGACATGGAAGCAGCCATGTCGTCGTTAGTGCAGCAGGGAGTTCTGAGACCGATAGCTACCCATGTGAATTCTCCGTTCTGGCCGGTCAGAAAGCCGGACAATTCCTAGAGGGCCACGGTGGACTATCGGGTGCTCAATAGCAACAACCCAGCCTGCGCACCCACAGTAGCAGCAGTTGCCGACCTCATCGGGAGTATTCCAGCATCGACGACCACTTTCACAGTGCTGGATATTTCCAATGGGTTTTGGTCCATCCCTGTAAGGAGGGGGATCAGCACAAGTTTGCCTTTACATTTAAAGGGCAACAGTACACGTGGAACTGTTTGCCACAAGACTTCCACAACAGCCCCAACAGTTTGGCCGACAGTTTGAAGGATTTTAGCCAGCCCAGACAGTTGGTTCGATATGTGGATGACCTGCTCCTGTTCACTGATTCGAAAGAGGAGCATGGCCCGCTATTGGCCGAACTGCTGGAGCTGTTAGGACAGAAGGGTTTCAAGGTAAATCCCAAGAAAGCGCAGATTGGCCAGCCGGAGGTGAAATTCCTCGGTCTGATCGTGCGCGCTGGAGAAAAGGCCATAGATAAGGCTGGGGCAGGAGAGTCCCGGGACCCCTATCGGGCAGGTCCGGAAGCCACAGTCCGGGACAAGGGAGGCAGACGGGGGATAGTTTTGGCCCCGGACCTAAAGCAGGTCGGGGCCCAGGACCCCGTCTGTAAGGCTGTCCCGGTGAGGAAAGAGAAAGGGAAGCCCCTAGAAGGTCCGTTCGGGGCAGCGGACGAGCTTTCAGTACAGGCTTTAAAACAGGCCGCTGGCTAAATCAACCAGTGTAAGCTGTTTACACCTGAAAGGGGAAAGCAGCCAGTTGGGAAAGGATCTGAGGATAAAGATCCTCAGCCTGCAGCAGGAGCGAGTTCACAGACTGCACAGACAGGCGCTGTGGCTTGCTTGAAGGGAGGGGCCATCCGGCCCATCGATTGGGACACTCCCCCACTCTTCTGGGATCCAGATGAGGGGGAGGGACCTGAGGGTGAAAACCCCGCCTCTAACCCAGGTGTAGAGAGGGAGGGACCTGAGGTCGAAAACCCTGCCCCGGACCCAGCCATGGGACCTGGGGGCAGAGACTCTGAGCTCGCAGCAGCAGGCTGCGAAAAATTACCTGCCCCCAGCCCAGGTTCGGGAGGGGTCAAGCCTGGGGAAGCAGCGGTTCGGGTAAAAGGCCCAGCGGCCAAGTACGCCCCACCCGTCAAAGCCCCTAGAAGGTCCCCACGGACGCCCCAGCCGAGAAAGCCATGGTCACCAGCCCTCCAGTTACCAAGGGCTGCACCTCGAGCCAGGGAGAGGTCCAAGGACACAGGCCCTCAGCCAGCAGCCATGGGCTGCGAGGGACCAACAGTGAAGGACAGTGTGGTCACGCCGGGGGTAGCGGCGAGCCGCAGTCCAACCAGGGATTAGCCTGGCCGCCCGGAGACGGGCGGCAGATGTATATAGTTTTAGGTTAAGTTAAGTTTTAAGTAAAGTGTAATTATTTGGCTTAAGTTTGGGTTTTATAATTTAAGTTAAATACGGTGATGGGTAGTTTTATGTAAGTAGTCTGTTAAGAGTGTATCTTATGGACGAGGTCGCGGGACCCGACCATGCTTCACCAAGCCAGAGAATCTCTTAGGGACCTGGCTGCATGTTCTTTTACATCTTTTGCAGAAAGATTTTCGGAATGGAATGGATCGTGATCCTAATCGTCCTGATCGGGATGAGTGTGGAGAGGATGGGTGACATCCAAGACTCCCACATCTACGGGTGCTCGGGAGACAAGCCCCTAGCGATCGAAGGGAACGGTGAACGGGATGCGGAGGAAACCGCCGTTTACTTCCACGAGGGAAGGTGGCCAGGATGGCTGGGGTCCAATTTGTCTCATTACTCCAGCCAAATCGGATTCACGTACGGGGAAGCCTCCCTCCTGTGCCCCAGGGTACGAGTCGTTACCACGAGGGTCAGCGTCACCGTTGGAAAGCGAATATGTTTGGCATGTAAAGGACACATTCCACTGGATAGATGGTGGTGGCTCAGGAAGTTGAGCAAGGACATGAGGAACCCTGAAGTCGAGTGGGAACGGTTGGGAAACAACACCCATCGGACGATTACCGGGACTCATGGAGGACTAAGCGTGTGTTGGGACAAGTGGTGGGAACCGGATCAAGGGATTTACATCTGTATGTAGGGGTCAGAGAAGGTCTGCCCCGCAGGCATATCCATCATGTTCCACCGGCAGTGGCACGACACCGGGATGGGGATAAGGTGGGATGCCAGCCGGACAGTGTGTGCGGTCCCATACTCCGAGATCCCAGTCAACGCCACTGAGCTGGTAACCTGCCCCCCGTAAGCCCCTGCCCACGGCGCAGGCGGCAAGGTTATCCAGGGAAGATTGCCCCACCGCCACCAAGGGTCCAGGGAATGGGTTGGTGCTAGTCCCCACCGATCAGATGCTGTACCAGGGGTACACTACGTGGTAGCCTCCATGGTTTTAAACCTCACCGAGGTACATTTCCCGGAGTGGTGCCCCAAAGAAACAAAGCAGTTATAACAGGCCCTATTAAAGGAGATGTTCAAGAAATTTTATGAGTTCGATTTTGCCCACGTGGACAAGACCGAACTCTACACCACACACCGAGAATTTTTGAGTAATGCAGGGAGACAAAGAAGGGCTGTATGGAATGATGTTTTTACTGCGTTTAATACTGGGTCCTCTGTCATCAACAGCTTGGATGACATAGAGCTGCAGACCCAGATAAATGGTTTAAAAACACAGTTAAAGAGGATATTACTGGATGAGAACAAGGTAGTGGGCTCGGAGTTGCATGAGGACCAGGCCATGACGGTCCATTTAAAAGAGATCATAGCTGAGTTGGAAAAGCACGCAAAGACGGCAAATGCTCTCATAAGGGAGGTCAGAAATGCTTCTGACCAGGCTGCGCAGAATGAGGTGTGCGTGTTATACGGGGCGTGGTTACTGGGTGAGGGCCGCAGTAATCTGGAAGATTTAAAACAAGGTTTGGTCCCCTCCTGGATTAGCAACAAGCACCTCGCAGCCCTCCACCATTTTGAGAATGCATTGAGCCCGTGCCAACTCCGGCTAGCCTCCGAAGCCTATCCAGTCCCCGTGGATTGTCGGTGGTCCAACCACACAATCATGGGAGTAGTAGTTAGGATGCCGGTCATGGGTAGGACAGCCTGCCCGCGCCGGTATACAGGGTTGAGAACATTGGAGTCGTTCAGGGGGGTGCACACATTTGGTTAACAGCGGTCCCGCCTTACGTCATTAAGTGGGAGCACGCTATGACAGGTACTGACCTCTCAGGGTGCTGGAGCTGGGGAGCACACATAATCCTGTGTCCCCAGCACTTGAATACCTTTTCAAAACCGTAGTGTGGGTTCAGAGCTGCTGACGCGAAGCCTATAAATTGTACCATGGAAGCAATGGCACAAGGCTATGTTCCCCCGCAGGTAGCATATATAGGGGGTGGGACATATTGTGTCACCACCGACGCGTCCCACTACCAGCATGGACAGCACAGCTGGTGTCCGGTTAGTGACAGCAGTTTCTGTTTTAAACCCGAGGCAGAAGTTCAAGTGGCCAAGGAGCGAATTGTCCCCATTCCTGAACCCTCCACTGTTCACCTCACTGTGAAAGAGAATTTTACGGATTTGCAGAAGTACGTAGCACACTTTGGCTACGAAATTCCCCCTCTCCCTGAACACCTTACCAAAATAGTCAAAGCCGTTATCGTTTCGCAGAAACATTTTTACACTCTCGAACAGAAACCAGTAGAGATAGGGACTAAGATATTGGATATTGTGACTCCACCCTGGTGGAACATTTTCAATAATATAGAGGTCCCTTCGTGGACCAGACTGGCTTCCCACATTCTTGTGTTTTGCCAGTAAGGGATAGTGTTGTATTTAGCTTGTATTCAGTGTAAGGGAAAAGGTCGGTGGTCAGAATTCCGAAACCAGAGGATTTGGAAGGAACACTATGTAAAGGTGAAGGGAGATACGCCAGTTTAAGTCTTTTTCCCTGTATTTTGATTAAAGGATTGTCATTTCTTTTGTGTTTGTTATTTTTACTAAAGGTTTTTTTGTTGTTGTTTTTTGCGGCGCGGTTTAATAAAGATGTGTGTACCAAGTGGTGCAGGGGTGTTGAACACCCTCCATACGTGGATGTGTATGTAAGGTCTGTAATTTTACTCTCTGTATGCTGATGTACACTACATTTTGGTGGAATGTGAAGTGCATGTGTCGTGGGTATATTAGATAGGTAATTACAGGGGAAGGTTAACTATGGAAGGTCAGAAAAATTTTGCTCACCTTAAAAGTATGATACTTCAAGCAAGTTTTAGTATCACAGGGGGGAATTTAAGATTTGCAAAATTTCTACATTTCCCCGAAGGCTGTTATTAATAAACGGGACCCTGCGTGGACTTTTTAAATCAAAAAGGGGTACCCAAGGTGGCGTCCGTGCCTCATGGCAGATAGACTGTGAGATTTTAAAATGGACTCTGCAAAGCAGACAGCTTGTGGATCGAAACCCAAGCGGCAGGCTTCTGTGAAGAGAGACTTTGTATTTTGAAACCAGACAGGACTCTGAATTCTGTATTAGGCCGAATTGGAGGCAACTCTAAATTCAGTTTAGGCCTATAGTTAAGGCCATCAAGCAGTCTGCATATATTATCGGAAACAGATTAACAGGGCCATCGAGGCTGGACAGGCCCATCAAGGAACTTTCATGACAATACAAGTCAATTATCGGGCCGGTAGATGCGATTACCGACCATCTAAAAACAGTTAGTATGGATTGCTAGCATTATTTAAAATAGCCCGCCAAGATTAAGACAAAGAACTAAGCTGATCTGGTGCGCAGATAAGGGTTTTCGACAAAGGTATAATTGAAGGCCCCCGGGTAGCAATCGGTGTGTTCTTTGTTGATTGGTGTGCTGGTGCTGCTGCTCTTCGGCCCCTCGCCCTCGTGGCTGCCGCTCTTTCCCCGTCCCGCACTTACTCCCTGGCCTTTGCCCGTGCCTTTTTCCCACTCCATCTGGAACTAGCCCCGGCACCGGGTTGGGCGGACACGGACAATGCAGGCCAGGCAAGGCGGGACGCGACGAGGGGAGGAGGGAAGACCACCGGAGGGAAGGCCACCTGAGGAAGACCGGCTGAAGAAGACCAACTGAGGAGACGAACTGAGGGGAGGCTTCGAATTATCGGGCCTTCAGCCTCAGCCGGCCTTCGAATATCTGCACACCAACTCAATCTGTCGGCTGTCGACGAAGAATCATCCCTGCAAGGTAAAGTACCCAAATAGAGAGTTTAACTTTGGGGTACTCGAACCTGGACAACGTCCTTGCAGTGCCCGGAGGCCACGTGATGATGGCAGGTTCCAGAGAGCACCAAGAGCGAACCCCCGAACCCAACCGTTGTTTTGAGTCTAACAAACCTTTTGATTGGTGAGCATGAAGTTCTGACCCCTCATAGCTTAATCTAGTTAGGTATAGGGGGTGGGATAAGGATAAGGGGATTGTTAAGATAGTTGTTTTCCGTCGATGTGCCGTGTGTTCCCCATTCCCTGTATAAGTATAGTTATTCTTCTTTTGTATTTTTCACCTGTAGAAGTGTACACTAGTATTTTTTCCATAAGATTGTATCAAGTTTTTCCTCTTCAATAAAATCTTGGTTTTTGTTTACATCCAACCACCTGTCTACTCGAGTCTTCTCTGTACCACCGCCTTGTACCTAAGTCCGGTGTCTAGAACCCAGGGGCGTGGGAGCGATTCGAACTGCTCACAAAACAGTCACGGGCATAACTGACTGGGCGTACGCGCCAAACACCACCACACGCCACCCCCTACAGCCGCGAGATCTATGTGGACGGCTCCAGCACGGTATCTGCTGGGAAATGACTCACAGGGTGTAGAGTTTACGACAAAGTGGCAAACATTGCCCTGGCGATCAAGCTCCCCAGCACCATGAGCGCCCAGCAGGCTGAACTGTCCATGGTAGTGTACGTCATTACACACCCCGAAATCTTCCCTACCCCATACATGATTTGCTTGGACAGCATGTTTACGTGCAATTCGTGTACGGAGCACCTGGCCATCTGGTCCCGCCGCAGATACACCTCTGCCGACGGGAGACCCCTCACAGTAAAGCCCCTACTGGAAAAGGTTCCAGCAGCAGTGGGGGAGGAAAGGGAGGTTTTCATCCACAAGGTGTAGGCCCATTCCTCCACAGAACACCGCAGTCAAGGCAACCAGCAGGCTGACATGCTCACCAAGAAGGGTGACCGCATTGGCACTTTCTGGGACCCGTATGGGTCCAGACCCATGGCAGCATTCAGAGGTGGGGGCGGGACGCAAGGGGGTGCAGGGGTAGCTTTAGCCCTGGACCTTAAGATGGCCCAAACCCAAGACCCCTTCCTCAAAGCGGTCCTCAGCGCAGTGACTGAGGGAAAAAGGGTAGAGGGTCCTTACGGCACAGCAGCCCTCTCCGTGAAAGAAGGCATGCTGTTCTGGGGGGGATCAATGGGTTGTGCCACAGCAACACCGGAGGGAATTCCTTCAACTGGCCCATGAGGGTCCAGGAGCAGGACACCCCGGGCCTGATACCACCTGGCAACGCGTGGAACAGGTGGGATGGTGGCCAGGACTCAGGGAAGATATCCGCGAGTTCTGCACCGGCTGTCTTGTGTGCGCTGCTAATAAACCCGACCCCTACAAAAGGAAGGTACCTATGGGACACATCAGGTGGGTAGAGGGACCATGGCAGTCAATACAGGTCGACTACATTGGGCCCCCGCCCACCGCCCAGGGAGGCTATAAGTACTGCCTAGTCCTGGTAGATGTGTTCACGAAATGGGTAGAGGCCTTCCCCTACAGAACAGCCACAGCTCTGGGTACTACTAGGATCCTGGTCCGGGAAGTGTTCTCGCGGTGGGGGCTACCACAGTATGTGGAGTCCGACCAAGGGAGTCACTTCACCAGGCAGGTGATGCAGAATACCCTAAAGCTGCTAGGCATCAAGGGGAAGTGGCATGTGGCCCACAACCCTCAGTCATCAGGGATTGTGGAAAGAATGAATAGGACCCTAAAAGAAAGGTTGAGGAAGGAGACGGTGGGCTTGCCCCGAAAATGGGCCGAAGTCCGACCGTTGGTTCTGATGGGGATCCGGGCCAGCTAGTCTAAAAGCATGGGGTGCTCACCGTACGAGCTGATGACTGGCAGTGTTATGCGGACCCCCACCCATGTACTAGCCCTGGTGCTCATGGAGGGTCAGCTCAGTGAGGTAAACCGGACAGGTTTGCCCGAAACCTCTTCGAGCACTATAAATAGGTCCACGAGCAGGCGGCTGGGAACATGGGAAAGCAGCATCGGAGTAACCAATTGCTGTTGGAACCCCGAAAGCACCATGAGTGGGAGGTAGGAGATCAGGTCATGGTGAGGAACTATGCCCGAGTAGGGAGTCTGGAACCATTATACATGGGGCCCTACAGCATTGTAGACAAAGCCAGCCCCATGGTATACGCCATTAAGATGCCTCGGTGCACCAAATGGTTCCATGTTAATCAGTGCAAACTGTTTAAGCCCAAAAGGAGAAAACAGCCAGTTGGGGTAAGGTCTGAGGATAGAAATCTTCAGCCTGCAGCAGGAGCAAGTTCACAGACTGCACAGGCAGGCGCTGTGGCTTGCTTAAGGGGAGGGGCCATCCCGCCCTCCGATTGGGCCACTCCCCCAGTCTTCTGGGCTCCAGATGAGGAGGGACCCGAGGGCGAAAACCCCGCCCCTAACCCAGGTGTAGAGGAGGAGGGACCTGAGGTCAGAGACCCCGCCCCAGACCCAGTTTTGGGGCCTGTGGGCAGAGACTCTCAGCCTGCAGCAGCAGGCCGCAAAGAGTTACCTGCCCCTAGCCCAGGGTCGGTAGAGGTAAAGTCTGAGGAAAAAGGTCCCCCAGCCAGCGGCAGTGGTGAGCCCACAGACAGCACCGGAGGGGGCAGCGGTTCGGGTTAAAGGCCCACCAGCCAAGAAAACCCCACCCGCCAAAGTCCTCAGAAGGTCCCCACGGACGCCCCAGCCAAGGAAACCATGGTCATCAGCTCCCCAGTTCAAAGGGACAGCCTCCTGATTTAGGGGGAAGTCCAAGGACAGAGGTCCCCAGCCAGCAGTCATGGGCGGCGAGGGACCGACAGTGCGGGACAGAGCGGCCATGCCAAATGGAGTGGTGTGCCACAGCCCAAACAGGAATTAAGCTGGCCGCCCGGAGACAGGCTGCGGATGTACATAGTCTATATAATTTATTTAGATATTTAGCTTAAGTTTGGGTGTTTTAGCTTAAGTTAAGTAAGGTGCCGGGTAGTTTTAATTAAGTAGTTGTGATGAAATATATGCCTTCATCAGCCCCTGTGTTTTACCTGCTTTGTATTGTGTGTACCGCCCCCTTTTTCCTATTGTGTGTATTGGCTACGCCCCTGTCTTTTGTCATATAAAGGTCTCAAGAGCTGTATGAGTCATTCTATCAGACGAACCCGATGTGGAAAGACCTGCAATGTTCTTAGTGATTAAAAGCCTTTAGTTGAATCCTTTAAACTCCTTGTCTTTGAGTTATTGATGGCACATCAATTTTAATCACGAAAACACCAAGATGGATCGACTCCTGAAACCAGAGCGCTTGGATCTGGACCCCCATGCCTCAGATGCAGCCACACAGTTCGGACACTGGTTCCAATGCTTCGAATTTTTCATCGCAAACTCATCCACCGCCATCGCAGCCGCAACTGCCACCGGAGACGTGAAACTGGGAATCCTGCGAAACTGGGTGAGCCATCGGGTCTCCCCTCTCATCCAAGATGCCACCAGCTATGGGGATGCCTGCACCATTCTGAAGGCCCACTACGTGCGGCCAATAAACGAGGTGTACGCCAGACATCTTCTGACTACTCGCACGCAGCGGCATGGTGAGTCACTAGAGGACTTCATGCTAAGCCTAAAAGTACTGGGCAGAGACTGTAACTGTAAGGCCGTGTCTGCCACCGTGTACACGGAGGAGCTGATCCGAGACTCCTTTATTGCGGGCCTCAGTTCAAATTACATTCGGCAGAAACTGTTTGAAAAGGAGGGACTGGACTTAAAACAGGCTATGGGCTTAGCGCGATCGCTGGATATGGCCCAGAGGAACTCTGAATCCTGTTCCTCAGGCCACGCGGCCCACTCCGCCTCGTGCGCGCCGTGGGGGCCGCCATCTTGGAAGCCATCTTCACCTCCCAGGTCTCAGGCCAGCCCAGCACCATCGGAGCCCCAGCCCCCACCCAGGAGCCCCACTACTGCCGCGATGCATCGGGGCCCGAAATGCTACTTCTGCGGCCAGGACAAACACTCCAGGCATCTGTGCCCAGCGAAGGGCACCACCTGTTTTAAATGCGGGAAGAAAGGACATTTCAGCAAAGTCTGCAGAGGGAACCCCGCCTCCAACTCCACCACCGCCGCGTGCGCACCGTGGGGGCGGCCATCTTGGACGCCATCTTGTCCACCCTCAAGGAGTCCACCACCATGCCCCGACTACACGGATCTCCAGGACCCACTGGTGGCCTCGATCACAGTGGATCAATCCAGGCCGCATCCGTTGTCTAAATCGATGATGGACATAGAGGTAAACGGGAACAAGGTTAAATGCTTGATTGACTGCGGGAGCACCGAAAGCTTTATTCATCCTAGCCTGGTAAAACGACTTTCACTAACGATAGTCCCCACACAGGGCAAAATCGCCATGGCTGATAAGACTCATACCTCAAAAATTACAGGTTTCTGCGTGGTTATGTTGTCGGTAAAAGGCACTGATTACAGAGATTTTAAACTATTGATAATGCCAGATCTCTGTGTGAGCGTGATCTTGGGTCTGAACTTCCAGTGCCACCACCAAAGTATCACGCTTACCTACGGTGGGTCCCAGCCGCCCCTCACAGTGTGCGGTCTGGCTACTCTGAAGGTCAAGCCGCCCTCTCTGTTCGCCAACCTCGCACCCAACTGTCGACCCATAGCGACCAAGAGTAGGCGGTACAGCTGGGAGGATAGGCGGTTCATTGCATCGGAAGTAGAAAGACTCAAGCAGGAGGGTATCATCGAATGCAGTACCAGCCCGTGGCGCGCCCAGGTAGTAGTAGTTAAGGGTAGCGAAAAGAAGCGGATAGTGATAGATTATAGCCAGACGGTTAATCTATACACCCAGCTAGACGCCTACCCTCTGCCCCGCATAGGGGATATGGTTAACCAAATTGCGCAATACCGGGTGTTTTCCAACATCGACCTAAAATCGGCATACCACCAGCTCCCCATTAGGCCGGAGGACCGTCCATACACCGCCTTCGAGGTGAACGGACGCCTCTACCACTTCCTCAGAGTCCCCTTTGGGGTAACGAATGGGGTCTCGGTCTTCCAGCGGGAGATGGACCGCATGGTCGATGAGAACCAGTTAACAGCCACCTACCCATACCTAGACAACGTCACCATCTGCGGCCACGACCAGCAAGACCACGACTCGAACCTCGCGAGATCTCTGAAAACCGCCCTGTAGGGGGTTTCTCTTGCTTGCTCTGGTCTCCTGCCAGGCTTCTTGCAATAATTACCCGTAAGTGGTTCGACCCACTCGCCCCTACGGTTCTCGACCTTGGATTTAGGTGCAGGGAGCTGTAGTGCAGAAAAAAACTCAATAGACCAGGTCGAATAGCACAAAATGGATGCCTTTATTGAACAGTTTGCAGCATTATAAAATACATGTCATATGCACAGATTAAAGCAACTACAAGCATGCACACATCTATAAACTTAACTCTAGGGAAATGGGGAACACACGGCACATCGTAAAAGGGGTAGCACATTACAACCACCCTTAACCCCCTCCCCTAGACCTAACTAAGTTTCGATTTGAGGAACTCGGGATCATGCTCACCACTTTAAGAATTGCAAAAAGGGGTTTGCAGCCTTTCGACACAGCTTTCCGTCGTCACATGGGTTTGGAAAGTTCTGGCGCAGCTTGTTTTCCTCTTGGTTCTCCTGCGATGAGGCAGCCGATACAGCCTTGGTGAGCGCTCGCCACGGATGAATCCGTTACCGACGTGACTTTAAGAACTGGATGCACATGGGTGAATCCATTACCGATGTGATGTTGAGACACTGGAGTGCCGGGCCCTGAGTGTCTTCTTCTCCAGCCTGGGTCGTCGATCCCCCGATGGTCTTCCCCGGGGCGGGACGCTGGTCCCAAAAAGCTTTCTTTATACAGTCATGATTGTCCTTCTGAGGGTGTCTTCTTCTTCGGCCTGGGTCGTCGATGATCTCTCGACAAAAGTACCCGGGCCACCCTCGTCGTCTTCCCGTCGTGGCCGGGCCTTGCCTGCCCGAACACCGAACACGTTCCGCAACTGAAGTGCTGTCTAACCGAAGAGTCTGTCCCGAAGTGTTTCTGAAGCGTCCAAGAAGTGAAGCTCAAGTGAAGCCACTGATGGCCTTTTTCAATCCACAGTTATACCCTTTTGGAACATTCTTATCTCCCGCCAAATCATAGTCCTGTCTTTGTAATAATTTTGGCGGGCAGAACTCTCTGCATGGGTGTTTTGTCTTCATAACGGGAGTCGGTGATAGCTTAACTGGCCTTCCTGGGCCGATAATGTCTTTGCTTTGTCACCGTAACTCGGCTTGTATATTGATCGGTCTGGAGATTGCCCTTGATGGCTGTTAAACAGCTTCTCTTTGTACAGTAAATGGGTTAAAGTGTTCATTCAATTGTCTGCCCATTTCTTGATGGGCCTCATCCTGCTACCCAAATCTGTCCTGTACTTATAATCTAATCAATATGTATACTCAGTTCCATGAGTTTCGGTTTCCCGAAACTGGTTTTCGCGGGCTTTAATGTCCTTAATCCACAAGCCTGTCTGGCTTGCAGTAACAGAAATTCAAATGGTCCCAGAAGCTGGTCACGAGGTCTGGCGGCCATTTTGTGTGCCCTTTTATCAAAGGTTTCTCTGTACAAGCTTCTTTTGGTCAATAAAGCTGTTTTATTAACCCTAAATTCTTGCGTGATTACTTATGAAAATTTCGCGAATCTTACAGCCCTCAGACTCAATCTCACCTACAACGAGGATAAGTGTGTCTTTAGCACCACGCGCCTCTGTATCCTGGGCTGCGTGGTGGAAAACGGGGAAATCGGCCTGGACCCCGACCGATTGCGCCCCTACGGGAGCTACCCCTATCAAACACTCCCAAGGCCCTGAAAAGGTGCCTGGGGTTCTTCTCCTATTACGCCCAATGGGTCCCCAATTATTCCGACAAGGCCCGTCCCCTCCTGAAATCAATGTCCTTCCCGCTCACGGCCGAGGCCCACGCCACCTTCAACAGCATTAAACACGACATTGAGAAGGCCGCGCTGCAGGCAGTGGACGAAAACATCCCTTTCCAGGTCGAAAGCGATGCGTCCGACTTCGCTAGAGCAGCCACCCTCAACCAGGATGGGCGGCCCGTAGCCTTTTTCTCAAGAGCCCTCCAAGGGCCCGAGATCAGGCACTCCTCGGTAGAGAAGGAGGCCCAGGCCATAGTGGAGGCAGTGCGGCACTGGAGGCACTACCTAGCCGGCAAACGCTTCACCCTGCTTACCGACCAGCGGTCGGTAGCATTCATGTTTAACAACAAACAGAGGGGGAAGATCAAGAACGACAAAATTCTCAGGTGGCGGATCGAACCCTCCACGTTTGAGTACGACATAATATATAGGCCAGGGGCCCTCAACGAATCCCCCGACGCCCTATCACGAGGGATGTGTGGCAGCATCCAGGAGGACAGGCTACAGGACCTCCACAATGGCCTCTGCCACCCTGGGGTCACCCGGCTATTTCACTTTATAAAATCCCGTAACCTGCCCTATTCCATCGAGGAGGTCCGGTCGATGACCAGGGACTGCCGCACCTGTGCGGAATGCAAGCCCCGTTTTTTCAGGCCCGACCGAGCCCACCTGATCAAAGCTACACGGCCATTCGAGCGCCTGAGCTTAGATTTCAAGGGACCACTCCCCTCCACCGACCGCAATGTGTACTTTCTCAACATTGTGGACGAGTACTCCCGCTTCCCATTCGCCTGCCCTTGCCCAGACATGACCAGTGCCACGGTCATCAAGTGCCTCGGCAACCTGTTTTGCACGTTCGGCATGCCTAACTACATCCACACTGACAGGGGGGCGTCGTTCATGAGCGACGAACTGCGCCAATACCTGCTGTCGAAGGGGATAGCCACGAGTCGGACCACTAGCTATAACCCCTGGGGTAATGGGCAAGTGGAGAGGGAGAACGCGACAGTGTGGAAGGCGGTCACCTTAGCACTAAGGTCTAAAGGCCTCCCCACCTCCCGCTGGCAAGAGGTCCTCCCAGACGTACTCCACTCGATAAGGTCGCTACTGTGTGCTGCTACTAACGCCACTCCTCATGAGAAGATGTTTGTTTTTCCCCGCAAATCAACCTCAGGAGTGTCCCTACCCTCGTGGCTCTCCACCCCAGGGACAGTCCTATTATGGAAGCATGTGAGGGGCCACAAAACAGATCCCCTCGTGGAGGCAGTACACCTACTCCACGCAAACCCACAGTACGCGTACGTCAAGCACGCCGACGGGCGTGAGGACACCGTGTCCATAAAGGACCTCGCCTCGGCAGGAAGCGACGACGACCCATCACCACCACCCCCAGAAGAACCTCCACCATCCCCAGGCTCACCACCCCCAGAAGTACCTGCAACACCCCCAACACATGGGTATGCCCAGGAGGGCACCACGGACTCCCGGTCGGAACCCGAGGTACTGTTGCGACATTCAGGAAGGACTATCACACCCCCAGACAGACTAAATCTGTAGAAGGGGTGAATGTGATGAAATATATGCCCTCATCAGCCCCTGTGTTTTACCTGCTTTGTATTGCGTGTACCGCCCCCTTTTTCCTATTGTGTGTATTGGCTATGCCCCTGTCTTTTGTCATATAAAGGTCTCAAGAGCTGTATGAGTCATTCTATCAGACGAACCCGATGTGGAAAGACCTGTAATGTTCTTAGTGATTAAAAGCCTTTAGTTGAATCCTTTAAACTCCTTGTCTTTGAGTTATTGATGGCACATCAGTAGTAATCTGCTAAGAGTGTGTGTATTTGATTCGAGGTCGCGAGACCCGACTGTGCTTCACCCAATCCAGAGAATCTCTTGGGGACCTGGCTGTATGTTTTTGTATCTGTTGCAGAAAGACTTTCAGGATGAAGGGGCGTGTACTCCTACTCGCCCTGCTAGGGTTGAGCGTCGGAAAGCGAGGCAACGTGGAGGACTCCCATATCTATGGGTGCTCGGGAGAGAGAGCACCTACAGTTACCGACGGAAGTGGCGAACGGGATGCAGAGGAGCTCGCCGCCTACTTCCACGAGGGAAGGTGGCCAGGGTGGCTGGGGTCCAATTCGTCCCAGCACTTCAGCCAGACAGGGTTCACATACGGGGAGGTTTCCCTCCTGTGCCCCAGGGTACAGGTCATTGTCACAAGGGTCAGCGTCACCATAGGGAAACTTGTATGTTTAACATGCAAGGGAAGGATTCCTCTGGATAGGTGGTGGTGGCTCAGAAAACTGAGCAAAAACGTGGGAAACCCCGCAGTCAGGTGGGAACAATTGGGAAACAATATCCATCGGATGATTACAGGGACTCACGGGGGATTGTGTGTGTGCTGAGACAAGTGGTGGGAACCGGATCAGGGGATTTATGTCTTTATGTGAGGATGAGAGAAGGCCTGCCCCTCAGGCATATCCATCATTTTCCACCGGCAATGGCAAGATGCCGGGGAGGGGGTGGACTGGGATTCCAGCCTGAAGGCGTGTGCAGTCCCATACTCCCCGATCCCAGTGAATGCCACTGAACTTGTGACCCGCCTCCCGAAAGCCCCTGCGCACGACTCAGGCAGCAAGAACACACAGGGAGGGCTGCCCCACCACCACCAAGGGACCAGGGAATGGGCTGGAACTAGTACCTACGGATCAGGTACTATACCAGGAGGTCCACTACGCGGTAGCCTCCGTGATTTTAAACCTCACCGAGGTACACTTATCAGAGTGGTGTCCCAAAGAATCAGAGCAGCTATACCAGGCCCTATTAAAGGAAATGTTCAGGAAATTTTATGAGTTCGATTTCGCCAATGTCGACAAAACCGAACTGTACACCACACACCGTGAGTTTTTGGGTAATGCAGGGAGACAAAGAAGGGGAGTATGGAATGATGTTTTTACTGCATTTAACACTGGCTCTATCACCAACAGTCTGGATGACATCGAGCTGCAGACCCAGATAAACGGTTTAAAAACACAGTTAAGGAAGATATTAATGGATGAGAACAAGGTAGTAGGCTCGGAGTTGCATGAGGACCAGGCCATGACGGTCCATTTAAAAGAGATTATAGCGGAGCTGGAGAAGCACGCAAAGACTGTAAATGCTCTCATAAGGGAGGACAGAAATGCTTCTGACCAGGCTGCGCAGAACGAGGTGTGCGTGCTATACAGGGCATGGTTGCTGGGCAAGGGCCGCAGTAATCTGGAGGATTTAAAGCAGGGTTTAGTCCCTTCCTGGATCAGCAACAAACACCTCGCAGCCCTCCATCCATTCGAGAATGCATTAAGCGTGTGCCAACTCCGGCTAGCTTCAGAAGCCTACCCAGTCCCAGTGGATTGTGGGCAGTCCAACCACACCATCATGGGAATAGTAGTTAGGATGCTGGTCATGGGTAGGACAGCCCGACCCGCACTGGTATACAGGGTTGAGAACATTGGAGTCATTCAAGGGGGTACACACATCCATTTCACAGCGGTCCCACCTTACGTCATAAAGTGGGAGCACGCTATGACAGGTACTGACCTCTCGGGGTGCCGGAGCCGGGGAGCACACATAATTCTGTGTCCCCAGCACTTGAACGCCTATTCAAAATCACAGTGCGGGTTTAAAGCCGTTGGCGCTAAACCTATAAATTGTACCATGGAGGCAATGGCACAAGGCCATGTTCCCCCACAGGTAGCATATATAGGAGGTGGGACATATTGTGTCACCACAGGCGCGCCCCACTACCAGCATGAACAGCATAGCTGGTGTCCGGTAAGTGACAGCAATTCCTGCTTTAAACCCGAGGCAGAAGTTCAAGTGGCCCAGGAACGAATTGTCCCCATTCCTGAACCCTCCACTGTTCACGTCACTGTGAAGGAGAATTTCACCAATTTGCAGAAGTATGTAGCGCATTTCGGCTACGAAATTCCCCCTCTCCCAGAACACCTTACCAAGATACTCAAAGCCATTATAGTTTCACAGAAACATTTTTACAATCTGGAGCAGAAAATAGTAGAAATAGAGGCTAAGATATTGGACATTGTGATTCCACCCTAGTGGGACATTTTCAATAATATAGAGGTCCCTTCGTGGATCAGACTGGCTTCCCACATTCTCGTGGTTTGCCAGTTGGGGGTAGTATTGTACCTAGTATGCACCCAGTGCAAGGGAAAAGGTCAGATATTAGAATTCTAAAACCAGAGGACCTGGACGGAACATTATGTGAGGGTGGAGGGAGATACACCTGTTTGAGTTTTTGTATTTCTGACTAAAGATTGTTTTTTTTTGTGTTTGTTGTTTTTAATAACGATTTTTGACGTGTTGTTAATAAAGATGTGTGTGTACCAAGTGGTGCAGGGGTGTCAGACCCCCTCCACGCTTGGATGTGTGTAAAAGACTGTAATTATTCTATGTATACTTATGTACACCACATTTTCGCGGAATGGGAAGTGCATGTGTTGTGGGTATAATAGATAGGTAATTACAGGGGAAGGTTGACTATGGAGGGTCAGAAATTTTGCTCACCCTATCAGGATGATACTTAAAGCAAGTTTAGTATCAACAGGGGGAGTGTACATTGCAAGGTTCTCAAAATTCCCACACTCCCCAAATTGCGGATCAAGGGACCCTGTTTTGGACAAGTTATTAAAAACAGGGTATCCAAAATGGCTTCTGTAAACCTCGTGAACTAAACTGACAGGATTTTTAAAAGCAAGGCTCTGCAGACAAGCAGGCCCGGAGATGAAACTTAAAATGCAGGAATCTGTGAAACTCTCTGGAGCCAGCCAGACAAAGTAAGCACAGAATATGCATTCATTCAACTTGAATCAAATCAAGCTAGAACGGGCTATAATTTTGGCCATTAGGTTTCTACATGTTTAATCGGTAACAGCTCACAGTAGCCATCAAGTCAGAATGGGGACAACTAAGTCTTATCCATGACAAAACAACCAGGACATCGGGGCTATTAGACCCGGAGACAACCACTCCACAAGTCATTAAAATAAATGGTTGTAATCATTTAAACAAGCCCGCCAAAAGTTAAACAATGGACTGACCTGATTTGGCGCGCAGATAAGGAGTTGAAGAACGGGTATAATTGTAGGCCCATCAGTAGCAATCGCTCTCTTGACTCTTGCTCCTGCTCTCATCGTTTGGCCTTTGGCCTGCTGCCGCTCGTACTCGCACCCTGGCCTCGTGGCGGGTTCTCTTCTCGCTCCCCACACCGCTCAACAACCAAGGATGCCCATTACACCAGGGCCAAACGCGGGAGGAGAACGAGACCCGAGTTCAAAGCCGCACAGGACACACAGGCCACAAACGGGCAGACGAGATGAGACGAGGCGAAGAAGAAGGTAAACCGATAAAAGCAGAGAAGGGCAGCGGAAGACGCATTGGTAAAAACCAAACGCCTAGTTATAAGCTGGCGTTTGGTGAAGAAATTGGCAATGCATGTATGGACAGTGAGAATAAGTTGGCGTTTGTCACATGAACATTGCGAATAAGCTGGCGTTAAACGTGAGTGGCAGCGCCCGCGATGAATAAACTGGCGCTCGAAGCTTGGGTAGTGAAATCATCTAAGTGGTAAAAACTGCCAACCGACCCCTGACCGTGACGTTACCGCCGACGACCACCCGAGGGAGAAGAAAAAGAAAACCCATCGCGACGAGACGACGATGGCAGCTGAGGAAAAGAGAGGTTGCTTCGCATCAACAACTTCAGCACCGCGCCCTGAGACCACATGGCGATGGGGTACTCTAAAGGACAGCCCAGAACAGACCCCGAAACTCACAACCATTAGAGCAACAGGTTTTGGATTGGTGAGCATGAATTCCTGGCCCCTCATATCTTAATCTAGTTAGGTATAGGGGGTGGGATAAGGGGATTGTTAATGTAGTTGTTTTCCCTCGATGAGCCGTGTGTTCCTCATTCCCATATAAGTGTAATTGTTTTATGCCTGTATTTTATACCAGTAATTTTTCATAAGATTGTTGTATTCTGCTTTTAATAAAATCTTGGTTTTCTTATACCAAACCACTTGTCTACTCAATTTTCTCTATCGTCACCTGTACCTAAGTCCGGTGTCTAGAACCCAGGGGTGTGGGAACGATTCGAACCGCTCAGAGGACAATCAGAGGTGAAGCTGACTGGGCGCACATGCCACCCCTACATCCTCTCTGCTGCTGCCCTCTCTGCAGCTGCCCTCTCTGCAGCTGCCCTCTCTGCTGCTGCCCTCGCTGCTGCTGCCCTCTCTACTGCTGCCCTCTCTGCTGCTGCCCTCTCTGCAGCTGCGTTCTCTGCTGCTGCCCTCTCTGCAGCTGTCCTCTCTGCTGCTGCCCTCTCTGCTTCTACCCTCTCTGCTGCTCCCCTCTCTGCTGTTTGGCTACACGTCTCTCAAGAGCAGGCTGCTGCTGCTGCTACTGCTGGTTCTGGTGCTGGTGCTGGTCACATTGCTTCACGTCCTAGGCCCAATCTAAGGCAGCCAAAGTGCCACCCATCCTGATGTAATTCAGAAAACCTCCAAAGTGTAGAAAGTAAACTCTCAGCAAAAGCACTGTGAACCCACTAACAGATAAGAAAGCAACTGTCACTACTGAGTATTTATTGCAGTATTTCCATGATTTTGATTCAGCCCCTCAATTGCCATTGTGTTTTGCCTTGCTTTCACTGGTGAGTTTCAGGAAGCCCGGGAAACCTATGGTTGTGCCGATAAATTTGAAAGTGAGTTGAAATATTGCTCCAATTAAGTGATTAGCATCTGGTAATAGGTAACCCTCCTCTCCCAAGGGGGCTTTGCGTAAGCAGCCCAACGCGCTTAAGTTAAATGCGGAAGTTGGCTGGTTGGAGTCTGCTTCCCGACGCACTTGCATTTACGTCGGTTTTAACCCCTCCGCCCCCCCACCCGCCCCCAAACCCATTCATTCCTCCAGGTTAAAATTCCCCATTTTTTCTGTAATTCTCATTTTTCCAGGGTGCAAGGCATCAATATACACTATACGTATTAGGGGTAATTTTCCACTTTTACACTCCTAGCATGAAGCATTACAGGCCGGGAGCACATATTAGAATATCAGCCACAAAGAACACAATATGTGTTACATAGCCCACCTGATTTCCACCCTTCAATTTTAATTAATTTCTCAGAAACATCCCAAGGCGTTTCACATACAGTGATTTTCTTGGAAGTACAATTACTGTTGTTACATCAGTAAATGTGGCCAACATTTTGCACACAGCAAGGTCCCACAAACAGCAATGACGTGAAATAACCAATTAATCTCCTATTGGTGATGTTAGCTAAGCGAGGACTGTTGGCCTGAATGCGGGGAAAGCTCTGTGCACTTCTTTGAATAATGCTATTGGAAATTTAATGTCCATCTGGACCACCAAAACTAAGTTAATGTCTCATTGAAAAGTTGGCATCTCTGACAGTGCAGCACTCCTTCAATATTGCACTAAATTGCCAGCCTAGATTATGCACTCAAGTTCTCAGATGGGCTTTGAACCCAAAGCCCTTTGGCTCAGAATCTGCAATTTGTATGTAGCCACCACCAGAAAATCATGTATGGGTACAGGAGCATCAATAGTTTCTTCATTCGCAGACTATCATGCATGTCTAATTTTTGAACACTAATTCCAACTCAGCCAGGGTTCTGCTGCCCCTATCCTAGTTAAAATACTGTTCACCTATCACTGCGATCATTGGTGATCTCCATTAACTTACCATCCCTGAGCATATCAATTTGAAAATCCTCGTCCTTGTCTTCAAATCCCTCCATAACCTTGCCCCTTCTGACTTTTTCAACTTCCTTTGTTCTACATCACTGCTTGCACCCTTTTCTCTTCCAATGTTGGTCAACTGCTCACTCTGTCCTCCCTCCAGTCTACAATGGGTAGCAGAGCCTTCAGCCAGAGGTCGTGGTCCATATCGGTACCAACGACATAGGTAGGAAGAGGGATAAGGTCATGTCCCCTGTCATTAAATTGGTGAATCTAATAATGCAGAGTTCAGGGAGACAGGAAAGAGGCTAAAAAGCAGGACCTCAAAGGTAGTAATCTCCAGATTATTACCAGTGCCACATGCTAGTGAATACAGAAATAGGAAGCTAGAGCAGATGCATGTGTGGCTGGACGATGGTGTAGGAGGGAGGGCTTTAGATTCCTGAGGAATTGGAACCATTCCTGGGGGAGGTGGGACCTCTACAAGTTAGGCGGGTTGCACTTCAACGGGAACGGGACCAATATCCTCACAGGAAGGTTTGCTAGTGCTGTTGGGGAGGGTTTAAAGTAGCTTGGCAGGGGGATGGGAACCTAAGTATAGAGTCAAAAGGGAGGGAAGAAAAACTGGAACTGGAAAACAAAAATGTAAAGAGTAAATTGGAAGGACAAAGGAATCAAGGGCTAGATAGTAGTCAACAAGGAGGTTTGCCTGTACTAAATGGTATATACTTCAATGCAAGGTGTATAGCGAACAAGGCAGATGAGCTAAGGGCACAGGTAGATTCTTGGGACTATGATATTATAGCTATTACAGAGACATGACTGAAAGAGGGGCAGGTATGGCAGCTCAACATTCCTGGTTACAGGATTTTCAGATGGGATAGAGAGGGAGTAAAAAGGGAGGGGAGACGCAGTATTGATTAAAGAAACTATTACAGCTGTGAGGAGGGATGATATGTTGGAGGGATCATCAAACAAGGCCATATGGGTCGAATTGAAAAACAAAATAGGGACAATCACACTGCTGGGAGTGTACTACAGACCCCCAAACAGTGAGAGGGAGATAGAAGAACAAATATATAGACAAATTTCTGAGAAGTGCAAAAACTATAGGGGAGTAATAGTAGGGGATTTCAAGTACCCGAATATTAACTGGGATAAAATTAGTGTGATGGGTATAGAGGGTGCGAAATCCCTAAAATGCATCCAAGAGAACTTTTTTAGCGAGTATGTAGCAAGCCCAACAAGGGAGGGGGCGGTTCTGGACTTAGTTTTAGGGAATGTAGCTGGGCAGGTAGAAGGCATATCAGTGGGAGAGCATTTTGGTGCTAGTGACCATAATTCTGTTAGATTTAAGGTAGTTATGGAAAAGGACAAGGATAGGCCAGGAATAAAAATTCTAAATTGGGGAAAAGCAAATTTTGCTAAGCTCAGAGGGGATTTAGCCACAGCGGACTGGAAACAGCTACTTGAAGATAAATCAGTGTCAGAGCAGTGGGAGGCATTCAAGGAGGAGATCCCGAGGGTCCAGACCAATTATATGCCCTTAAAAAAAAAGGTGGGACTAAAAAATCTAGAGCCCCTGGATGTCTAGAGACATACAGGGTAGGATAAAGAAAAAAAGGGAGGTGTATGACAGATACCGAGGGCTAAATACTCCAGGATCCTTACAGAAGTACAGAAAGTGCAGGGGTGCAATTAAAAAGGATATTAGGAAAGCAAAGAGAGAGCATGAAAAATTCTTGGCAAGTAAAATCAAGGAAAACCCAAAGATGTTTTATAAATATATTAAGAGTAAGAGGATAACTAAAGAAAGGGTAGGGCCTGTTAGAGATCATGAGGGTAACCTGTGTGTGGAGGCGGGAGACGTCGGTAAGGTTCTTAATTAATTCTTTGCATCTGTTTTCACAAAGGAGAGGGGCAAAGCAGACATTGCTATCAAGGGTGAGGAGTGTGAAATATTAGATTAAATAAACATAGTGAGAGAGGAAGTATTAAGTGGTTTAGCAGCTTTAAAAGTGGATAAATCCACAGGCCCGGATGGAATGTATCCCAGGCTATTAAGTGAAGCAAAAGAGGAAATAGCAGAGGCCCTGACCATCATTTTCATTTTTCAAACCTCTCTGGCTTCAGGTGTGGTGCCGGAGGACTGGAGGACTGCTAATGTGGCACCGTTGTTTCAAAAGGGAGAAAAGGATAGATCGAGTAATTACAGGCCAGTCAGCCTAACCTCGGTGGTGGGGAAATTATTGGAAAGAATTCTGAAGGACAGGATAAATCTTCATTTAGGAAGACACGGATTAATCAAGGATAGTCAGCACGGATTTGTTAAGAGAAGGTCGTGTCTGACAAACCTTATTGAATTTTTTGAGGCGGCAACAAGGAGGGTAGATGAGGGTAGTGCGTTTGATGTAGTGTCTATGGACTTTAGCAGGGCTTTTGATAAGGTTCCACATGGCAGACTGGTCACGAAGTTAAAAGCCCATGGGATCCAGGGCAAAGTGTCAAGTTGGATTCAAAACTGGCTTGGAGACAGGAAGCAGAGGGTAATGGTTGATGGGTGTTTTTGTGACTGGAAGGCTGTTTCCAGTGGGGTTCCACAGGGCTCAGTACTAGGTCCCTTGCTTTTTGTGGTATATATCAATGATCTAGACTTGAATATAGGTGGTATGATTAAGTCATTTGCAGATGATACTAAAATCGGCTGTGTGGTTGATACTGAAGAAGGAAGCTGTAGACTGCAGGAAGATATCAATAAATTGGTCAGGTGGGCAGAACAGTGGCAAATGGAATTCAATCTGGAGAAGTGTGAGGTAATGCATTTGGGAAGGGCTAACAAGGAAAGGGAATACACATTAAATGGTAGGACACTGAGTAGTGTAGAGGAACAAAGGGACCTTGGAGTGCGTGTCCACAGATCCCTGAAGGTAGCAGGCCAGGTAGATAAGGTGGTTAAAAAGACATACGGAATGCTTGCTTTTATTAGCCATGGCATAGAATACAAAAGCAGGGGGGGGTTATGCTTCGACTGTATAAAACACTAGTTAGGCCTCAGTTAGATTACTGCGTGCAGTTCTTGTCACCACATTATAGGAACGATGTGATTGCACTAGAGAGGGTACAGAGGAAATTTACAGGGATGTTGCCGGGAGCAGAGAATCTTAGCTATGAGGAAAGACTGGATAGGCTGGGTCTGTTTTCCTTGGAACAGAGGAGGCTGAGGGGAGACCTTATTGAGATGTATACTGTTGTGTCCATGTGTTAATAGAGACACTGAAGTCAGGAGTTGGTTTCACAGGTGTTTACTGAACAAAGTCTGGAGGTGAACTAACTGATACAACACAATATACAGGCTTATATACCCGAGTGGCCATTACCGGCATTACAGTACACAGGGGGCTCTTAAAGGCACATACACTACAATTCCTCCCCTTTTAGCCAACCAGTACATAATATTTTAAGTAATCATTAATTCCATGTTACAAGAACAATAATCCACACATTGCTGCAGTTAATCAATTATAAGTCAGTCTCTCTGGAGGCTTCCTGACTCGGTCCGGATAACGCCTCGGTGGTGTAGTAGTTTCTGGTGGTGTAGTAGGTTCTTTTGGCAAGGCTGATTCGGCTTGAATGCCAGTGTCGGGTTCATCTGGTTCCAGTATCACCGGATCGGAGGTAGATACTATGGGTATCTCTACTTCATCATTAGGCGTATAGAGTTGTGGTGTAGGTTGTCCCTTTTCGGATGACTCTATGATTTGGTCAGCATGGCGCCTTATTATGCTTTCTCCAATGTCCACGGTATACATCAGCGGTCCTAGTCGTGTGCAAATAGTTCCAGGCTGCCATTTCTCGGTACGGTAGTCTCGGGCTGATGCGCTATCAATTACTCATAAAAGACTGAGAGTTAGAAGAGTAACTAAAGGCTTTTATTAACAACAGAATGGAGGTCTGCCTCGAGTGGTCGACCGGTCCAGGATACCAAGGGCTGGGGAGCAGTCACCTTTATACTAGGACCTGTGGGAGGAGTCAGCCGAGGCATGTCCAGGCATGTACACAGTGGAATACAAACAGGACAAACAGGAATACAAACAGTGGTTTACCACACGGGCCAAAACTTGTTGACCTATCTGGAAGGTTCTAGTTGGCCTTTCATTCATGCCTTGAAATTGTCGGTTCTCCACGTCCCTTCTGATGTTTGGCTTGATCAAATCCAGCCGGCATCTTAGGCTTCTATTGAAGAACATCATGGCGGGAGTTTGGTTTGTAACCATATGTGTTGCATTCCGGTATGCAAACAAGAAGTTATCTACCTTATGCTGAAGTTTTATGTCTTCATTACCCATGGCCTTTATGGCCTTCTTGAAGGTCTGGACAAACCTTTCAGCCAATCCATTGGTGGCGGGATGGTATGGGGCGGACGTGTAGTGCTTAACCCCATTGTTTTTTAAGAACTTCCTGAATTCTTCGGACACAAATTGCGGTCCATTATCAGAACAGATCTGTTCAGGCAGCCCATTCTTGGCAAATATGGTCCTTAATACTGTGATGGTTTTTTCCGTGGTGGCGGAGGACATCTTTATTACCTCCGGCCACTTGGAGTGTGCATCAACCGCGATTAAGAACATTGAGTCCATAAATAGACCAGCAAAGTCGATGTGTACCCTTTGCCATGGAGATCAGGGTCACTCCCATGGATGTAGAGGGGCTTGTGGTGGAGCGTTTTGGACCTTCTGGCATCCTAGGCAGCTCTTGGTCATCTCTTCGATGTCTCCATCGATACCTGGCCACCATACAAACACCCTGGCTAGGTTCTTCATTTTCACTCCACCCAGATGCCCCTCGTGAAGCTCCTTTAGAACTTTATCCTGGAGTTTGGGTGGAATCACCACTCTGGATCCACACATCAAGGTTCCTCGGCACACTGACAGCTGTTCTCTTCTTTGCGAGAATGCTGGCAACAGTGGTTCGCCATGTGCTGGCCATCCCTTCACTGTTAAATCGTAGACTCGTGAGAGAATCGGGTCATTTCTCGTTTCCCTTTCAATGGCAGAATTTGTTACTGGTAGACATTCGACTATGGTAGAGTGGAACATCTCCACTGGGTCTACTGTAGGTGCCTCTTCTACCGTTGGCAACGGTAGGCGCGATAAACCGTCAGCATTCCCATGATGTTTTGATCCTTTGTTTTCTATGTCATATTGGTGTGCCCCTAGAAAAAGGGACCACCTCTGTAGCCTTTGCGCTGTCATAATGGGAACACCCTTTTTAGGGTTGAATATGGAGATGAGGGGTTGATGGTCAGTCAACAAGGTAAATTTTTGTCCGTGTAGGTAATGGTTGAATTTCTTCACTCCCCATACCAGGCTGAGTGCTTCCCTGTCGATTTGGGCATAGTTACGCTCAGCTGAGTTCAATGAGCGTGACGCAAAAGCTATCGGCCGTTCCGAGCCATCAGGGAATCTATGCGATAATACCGCTCCTACGCCGTAAGGGGATGCATTGCACGCCAGTCTGATTGGCAGTGATGGGTTGTAATGAGCCAAAACTTCCTTGGACGTGATTAAGTCTTTGCATTTATGGGAGGCACGTTTACAGTCTTCGCTCCATTTCCAAATTACTCCTGTTTGTAGCAGTTCATTAAGAGGGTGCAGAAGAGTTGATAAGTTCGGTAAAAATTTATGATAATAATTTATCAATCCCAGGAACGACCTTAATTGTGAAACATTTTCAGGTGCTGGGGCTTTTATGACCACTTCAATTTTTTCAGGTGACTTATGCAACCCTTCCTTATTAATTATGTGGCCACAATATGATATTTGATTCTGGAAAAATTCGCACTTGGGGCGATTTGCTCGTAGGCCCCGTTCTTTCAGCCTAGTGAGCACCTGCTCCAAATTGGCAAGGTGCTCGTTGTCGTTTTCTCCTGTTACAAGGATGTTGTCTAGGTAGCATTGAGTCCCCGGAATCACTTGGAGGACTTGCTCCATAGCTCTTTGCCAGATAGCTGGAGCTGATGCTACTCTGAAAACCAGTCGATTGTACTGGTACAGGCCTTTGTGTGTATTTATCGTGAGATACTTTTTAGAGGTTTCTTCAACCTCCATCTGTAGATATGCCTGTGCCAAATCAATTTTGGTGAAACGTTTCCCTCCGGATAGTGAGGCGAAAATATCTTCTATCCTTGGAAGAGGATACTGTACCGTGTGAAGGACCGGGTTTACAGTCACCTTGAAGTCTCCACAGATGCGAATTTTTCTCTGTTCTTCAGATTTATCATTATTCAACATTTTCTTCATGACCGGGATGATGGGTGTTGCCCACTCGCTCCAATCTATCTTGGATAATACGCCTGCCTTTTCCAAATTCTCCAGCTCTGCCTCGACTGCTGGACGAATTGCGTATGGCACCGGCCTTGCCTTAAAAAACTTGGGAATTGCCGCATCTTCCACTTTTATTGAGGCGGCGATGCCTTTCAAGGTTCCTAGTTTCTCTTGAAACACTTCCTTGGCGTTGGCCAAGATGTCTTTTAATCGTTCAGGTATGACATCATCGTCATTTTTTTCCTTACTGGTCACTGTCAGTGCCTGAATGGCGTGCCAGTCTAAACCTATCTTCCTGATCCATTCACGTCCCAACAGCGGTGGACCACCATCTTGTAGAACGTATAAATACAACTTTTGTATTTCCTTGCCGTTGTATACAACAGGCACCCTTATTTTTCCTTTGGGGTATACTTTCTGCCCCGTATATGTTTTCAAGATAATGGATGTGTCTTTTAAAGGTATATGCGGAAATAGCCGCTCGTAATCCCGTCGATTTATGACGGTCAGAGCTGATCCTGTATCTAGCTCCTTTTTAACTGGGGACCCTGCTATCGTGAGGGTAACCCAAATGGTCTGGTAATCTTCTTTGGCAATTACATTATGTAATTTGAGACAGCTTAGTCTCTTGTTTCCGGAGTCGCTATCGCTCTTCTGGTCTTCGGAGCTACTGTCCGTCATCATTTGTACCTTTCTGTACTTTTCTTTATTGATTTTTTTTTTCCTGTCCGTGGATTTTTTTTGTCCAGATCGGCATACCCGTGCAATGTGTCCAATCTTTCCGCATTGCCTGCATGCTTTGTCCTTGAACCAGCAGTCCCTCCGGTCATGGGTGGATCTGCCGCAGCGATAACATCTCTCGAAACCCTGTGTCATTTCATGGGTGCCGAAGTCCTGTGTCTTTTGCTGTATCTCTGCAGCTCCTCTTGCGGCTGCTTCGTATGATACAGCCATATTGAAAGCCTTGTCCAGTGTCAAATCTTTCTCAGAAAGCAGCCTTTCCTGTGTTCCTTCACTTAGGAGACCGCAGACGAATTTGTCTCGAAGAGAATCTGCCAGTCCTGCCCCGAATTGGCAGTGCTTTGATAGCTTTCTTAATTCGGTGAGGTAATCAGCGTTACTTTCATTCTTGTGCTGATTCCTCTTGAAGAATTTGAATCGTTCCGCTATCAGCAGCGGTGTTGGGTTTAAGTGCTCCTGTAGGTTATCAACAATTTCCTTAAAATTCTTGTCCTTTGGTCTGGCTGGAGTGATTAAGTTTCGTAACAGCCCGTATGTCTTTGCGCCCATTAGATTTAGAAGTACTGACGCCTTTTTATCATTTTCTATTCCATTTGATGTGCAATATACCTCCACTCTTTCCACATATGTGGTCCAATCCTCTATATCGGTTTCAAAAGCATCAATATTGCCAGCCTTAGGCATCCTGGAAAAAAAATGGCACTTCCCGCGCTTTTCTTTCTTTCCTGCAAAAAAGATATGGCGCTTCCCGTGCTTTCCCGCCGCTGCTGCTGCTGACAACGCTGTTTTCCGCGTTTAAAAAGAAAAAATTATTTACAGTTGGAGACTCGTTCCCGCCGGACTGTTTCTGCTAGGTCCGAACGCCGACCTGCTTTGCAGCGCCGGCCGTCTCCCGAGTGCTCCCCCCCGTCTGTTTCTGCTTGCCTCCACCTTCGCTGCTTGGCCTCGCTGCAGAGCCAGCCGATGGAGCCCCAGCCCGCCGCCCAGGAAGGATTATTGCAGTACCTGCCACCAGCTCGGCTAGCTGGTGAAACCACAGCTTTTTTTTTTTGCTTGCTTTTCTTCGACTTTGGACGTCTGAGGAATCGATGTCCTTGAGGTGCTGCCGAATTGCAGATAAGTCCGTTTCCAATTCGTCGCCACTATTGTGTCCGTGTGTTAATAGAGACACTGAAGTCAGGAGTTGGTTTCACAGGTGTTTACTGAACAAAGTCTGGAGGTGAACTAACCTCCAGCACAACACAATATACAGGCTTATATAGCCCGAGTGGCCATTACCGGCATTACAGTACACAGGGGGCTATTAAAGGCACATACACTACATATACAATTATGAGGGATATAGATAAAGTGGATAGAAATTACCTACTTCCCTTAGCAGAGGGGTCAAAAACTAGGGGGCACAGATTTAAAATAATTGGTGGAAGGTTTAGAGGAGATTTGAGGGGAAATTTCCTCACCCAGAGGGTTGTGGGGGTCTGGAACTCACTGCCTGAAAGGGTGGTAGAGGCAGGAACTCTAAACACATTTAAAAAGTACTTGGATATGCACTTGGGATGCTCTAACCTGCTGGGCTACGGACCAAGGGCTGGGAAGTGGGATTAGGCTGGATAGCTCTTTGTTGGCCGGCATAGACACGATGGGCCGAAATGGCCTCCTTCCATGCGGTAACTTTCTATGATTCTATGATTAACACACTAACAGAAGTGCTAAGTGTAGTGTATGTACCTTTAAGAGAGAACTACTTTTACAGCTCCTGTATACTGTAGTACCGGCAGTGACCACACCTGTATATAAGCCTTGAGCATGCCTCTGTACCCCAGTCTTGAGACTACCCTACTCCAGTAAATACCTGTTGATTGTTAAGTTACAACATCCGTGTGGTTATTGAAAAACATCATACTCTCAGAATCACGGATCTAACAGTGGCGACGAGTGTCGATTCGAATCTACCTGCAACTCTGCATTTCCCTTCGAGGATTCGCTCCGGGAGGGCGGTGGAAGAAAGTCGAGGCCAGAAGCACGGGCGTCGACCACGAGCAACCGCCCAGTCGTCCGGCAGAGAGTGAACATCGCAGGGGAGGCTGTGGAGAGCCGGGCTTGGTTCCCCAGCCATGACGATCAGCAATAGACTGATGACAGGTACAGCGCAGACCCTTCCCGGACAGCGGCGGCTGGAGCCGACCGATGGCGGAGAGAAAGCCGAGCAGCGTCAACAGGGTAAGACAGAGGGTGAAGCGCAGAGGGCGCAGCCGGGGGTTGAAAACCGAGCGGCGTCGAGGAAAAACAAAACAGAGAGAGAGAGGGTAAAGCAACAGCCGGGTTCAGGACCGAGCGGCGGAAACGGGAAAAGCGCACAAAAAAAAAAGAACGCGCAGAGCACAGCCAGGGCTCAAGGGCTGAACAGTGTCCGCGGGGAGAAGAAGGGAGAGCGCGGGAGATGCCATTGAGCCGCAGAGAAGAAGGAAGAGCGCGGGAGACGCCATTTATAGAAGCCGCAGCGGAGAAGAAGGGCGAGCGCGGGAAGGAAGGAAAGCGCGGGAGACGCCATTTTCTGCCAGCGGAGAAGAAGGGGAAGCGCGGGAGATGCCATTTTTGACAGTTAAATCACACCCAGGGATGCAGAAGAGTGGCAGTATCTCTACGTTCGACAATGAAGTCGAAGATTGGGCGACATATGTGGAACGTATTGAAGTGTACTGCAGGGCGAATGAAGTGCCAGATGCTAGGAAAGCACTGGTTTTGTTAAATTCCATGGGTGCAAAAACTTATGGGTTACTGCGAAACCTAATAACCCCAGAGAAGCCTGTGAACAAGAATTTCGAAAGCATAGTAGAAATCCTACAGGACCACTTAAACCCCACACCACTGCTGATAGCAGAACGATTTAAGTTACATAAAAGGAACCAACACAAAGACGAAAGCAATGCTGAGTACCGAACGGAACTGCGCAAGCTATCGAAACACTGCCAGTTTGGAGCGGGACTAGCAGATACGTTAGGGGACAAGTTTGTGTGTGGGCTGCAAAGTGAAGGAACCCAGAAACGGCTTCTATCAGAAAAGGATCTTACGCTGGACAAGGCTTTCAGTATGGCAGTATCACACGAAGCAGCCGCAAGGGGCGCTGCAGAGATACAATGGAGAACGCAAGAATATGGCACCAATGAAATGTCCTATGGAACAGGGAAGTGCTATCGCTGCGGCAGAACAACACATGACCAGAAGGATTGTTGGTTCAAGGACCAAGTGTGCAGACAGTGTGGAAAAGCAGGACACATAGCAAGAGTCTGCAGGTCTGGGAAGAAAACCAACAGTAAGAAATCTCCACAGGAGAAGTACAAAAAGGTACACCAGGTGATGGACAGTAGTTCAGATGAACAGAAAAGTGACACAGACTCCGGAAGCAAGGAGCTGGGTTGTCTGAAACTACATAAGGTAACCAAGGATGTCTTGCTGCAGTTGCACAGGACCTTGGTGAGACCACACCTTGAGTATTGTGTGCAGTTTTGGTCACCTTACCTGAGGAAGGACGTTCTTGCCATGGAAGGAGTGCAGCGAAGATTCACCAGGCTGATACCTGGGATGGCAGGAATGACGTATGAGGAGAGATTGTGTCGATTGGGCTTATACTCACTGGAGTTTAGAAGATTGAGAGGGGATCTCATCGAAACCTATAAAATTCTGCCAGGCCTGGACAGACTAGATGCAGGAAGGATGTTTCTGATGGCGGGGAGTCCAGAACCAGGGGCCATAGTCTAAGGATAAGGGGTAAGACATTTAGGGTTGAAATGAGGAGGAATTTCTTCACCCAGAGAGTGGTGAACCTGTGGAATTCTCTGCCACAGAGGGCGGTGGAGTCCAGTTCATTAAGTATATTCAAGAAAGAGTTGGATATATTTCTTAAGGCTAAAGGGATCAAGGGATATGGGGAGAAGGCAGGGACCGGGTACTGAATTTGGATGATCAGCCATGATCTCATTGAATGGCGGAGCAGGCTCGAAGGGCCGAATGGCCTGCTCCTGCTCCTATCTTCTATGTTTCTATGTTTCTATGTAAAATGGAGGATCACCAGACTACCTGGGTTACACTCCAGATAGACGGAGTCCAAGTGAAAATGCAATTGGACACAGGATCAGCCCTAATAGTCATAAACCAAAGGGACTACAAGCGGCTATTTTCACATATACCCTTGAAAGCCACAGAGATTGTCTTGAAGACGTACATGGGGCAAAAAGTCTACCCCAAAGGAAAAATAAGGGTGAAAGTGATATATAAAGGCCAGGAAATACCTAAAATAGATATATATGTGTTGCCAGATGGAGGACCACCACTGCTAGGACGTGAATGGATCCGGAAGATACAATTAGATTGGCATTCCATACAGGCACTGAAGGTTGAGGCCAAAAAGGATGACGACGTCACACCTGGACGACTGTCAAAAATGCTAACTGACGCAAAAGAAGTGTTCCAGGAGGGACTCAGAACACTAAAAGGCATAACAGCAACGATTAAAATAGAGGAAAATGCAAGCCAAAGTTTCTTAAGGCAGACCAGTGCCTTATGCGATCAGACCAGCTGTCAAAGCAGAGCTGGAAGGGTTGGAATGTTCAGGAGTACTGTCCAAAGTAGACTGGAGCGAGTGGGCTACACCCATCGTTCCTGTAATGAAGAGGTCATTGAGTAATACGCCTGGGGAACCAAAGAAGGTCCGCATCTGTGGGATTTTAAGGTGACAGTGAACCCAGTCCTTCACACTGTACAATATCCGCTTCCACGAATTGAGGATATTTTCGCCTTGCTATCTGGAGGTAAACGCGTCACCAAAATTGATCTAGCCCAGGCGTACTTGCAATTGGAGGCAGAAGAAGCCTCGAAACAATACCTTACGATTATCACTCATAAAGGTCTTTATCAATACAACCGGCTGGTGTTCGGGGAAGCATCGGCTCCGGCTATTTGGCAAAGGGTGATGGATCAAGTCCTGCAAGGGATTCCAGGGACCCAGTGTTATTTGGACGACATCCTGGTCATGGCGAAAATGACAGTGATCACCTCGCCAACTTGGAGAAGGTGCTCACCAGATTAAAGGAATATGGGCTATGAGCTAATCGCCACAAGTGCGAGTTTTTCCAGAAGCAGATCTCGTACTGTGGGCTTCAGCTCACAGCGGCCAGGCTCTCAGGAAAGGCAGACAGAGAGGGGGAGGAGGGACAGAGAGGAAATCAGGGGAGAGACAGGGTGAGGGAGAGGAGAGGGGGAGCGAGAGGAGAGGGGGGGAGGGAGAGGAGAGGAGGGGAGGGAGGGAGGGGGAGGGAGAGGAGAGGGGCAGGGAGAGGAGAGGGGGGAGGGAGAGGAGGTGGGGGAGGGAGAGGAGAGGGGGGGAGGGAGAGGAGAAGGGGGGAGGGAGGGAGAGGAGAGGGGGAGCGAGAGGAGAGGGGGTGAGGGAGAGGATAAGGGGGGGAGGGAGAGGAGGGGGAGGGAGGGAGAGGAGAGGGGGAGGGAGAGGAGAGGGGGAGGGGGAGGAGAGTGGGGAGGGGAGGGGAGAGGGGGAGGGAGAGGAGGGAGAGGAGGGAGAGAGGGGGAGGGAGGGGGAGGGAGGGAGAGGGGGAG
>NC_140991.1:232794986-232797486 GCF_052327205.1 Somniosus microcephalus
GGCCCTGTGGCACTGACAGGACCTGACTAATGTGTCAATGATAAATTAATTTAGTGACCATTGATTGCATCAAAGTAATTTTCCTGACACAAAAATTTACCTCATTGTTATTTTTATAGTAACTTGCACTCATGAGAGCAATTAATAACAGGTAGGAACAATGTATGTTACCCTGCATTATCTATCATTTGCAAACACAACATGTTTCCATTTTTTTTAATGAGAGAACTGAGTAATAACAGGATTCCCCTCTGTGACCCAATCACCCAGCAAATTAAATCATTCGAAAGCTTTCTGATGCAAAATAGGAAATACAACACCCGCTTAGGTGCTGATCCATACAGTGCAGGACAATCTCAGGTTTAGTCCGCAGTTTATCATAAACTAGCTGGAGTGCCCGGCAGTGCCAAGGGTTTTTTTGAGGGCATGTTGTTATGAAAAAAGTAGAAATAATTTTTATATATATAAATGAGTTTGTCTGTCTGTCTGTGTGGGAAGGAGAGAGAGAGGGAAAGAGAGAGAGAGGGAAGAGGAGGGAGAGAGAGGGAAGGAGAGAGAGAGAGGGAAGGAGAGCGAGAGAGAGGGAAGGAGAGAGAGAGAGAGGGAAGGAGAGAGAGAGGGAAGGAGACAGGGAGAGAGAGGAAGGAGAGAGAGACAGCGAGGGAAGGAGAGAGAGAGAGAGGGAAGGAGGGAGAGAGAGAGAGGGAAGGAGAGAAAGGGAAGGAGAGAGAGAGGGAAGGAGAGAGAGACAGAGAGAGAGAGGGAAGGAGACAGAGAGAGAGAGGGAAGGAGAGAGAGACAGAGAGGGAGGAGAGAGAGAGAAGAGAGGGAAGGAGTGAGAGAGAGAGGAGGGAAGGAGAGAGAGAGAGAGAGGGAAGGAGAGAGAGAGGGAAGGGAGAGAGAGAGAGAGAGAGAGGGAAGGAGAGAGAGAGGGAAGGAGAGAGAGACAGAGAGAGAGAGGGAAGGAGAGAGAGTGAGAGAGAGGGAAGGAGAGAGAGACAGAGAGAGAGAGAGGGAAGGACAGAGTGAGGGAAGGAGATAGAGAAGAGAGGAAGACACCCGGGGAAGGGGCTGGACTCAGAGCCTGGCGGGTGAAGAAGGGCGGCCGCCATTTTGTGAGGTCGGCGGGAAGTTTGAATTGCGGCGGCCGAAGGAAGGAAGGAAGAAGGCGTGCTCTCCCTCCCTCTCACACCCCTTCACTCTTTCCCTCCCCCACCCTCTCTCTCTCCCTCCCCCTCTCTCCCTGCCGCTCTCTCTCTCCCCTCTCTCTCGACCCCTCTCTCTCCTGCCCCTCTCTCTCCCTGCCCCTCTCTCTCTCCCTCCCTCCCCGCTCTCTCTCTCTCCTCCCTCTCTCTCCCCCTCTCTCTCTCCCCTCCCCCCCACTCTCTCTCTCCCCCTCCCTCCTCACTCTCCCTCCCTCTCTCTCCCTCCCTCCCCTCTCCCTCCCTCCCTCCCCTCTCCCTCCCCTCCCTCTCCCCCTCTCCCCTCCCTCCGACTCACCTCAGTACCAGAACAGAGTATATCCGACACCGGGAGGCCGGGTGCCCATCGCTCAGAAGCGAGCCCGGTGTTCCTCATGTTTAACCAGGTGGGTCTTTGGACCCAGTTGGCCGGGCGGCAGTGGAAGGCCTTTCGCTCCGGACTCCCGTGCCGATTTAGGTCGGGGATGGCTCGTTGGAATGTCCCGGTTTTTCCCGGTCCCGCACTAATGGCAAGAGAGAGAGGGGGAAGAAGGAGAGAGAGAGAGAGAGAGGGAAGAGAGAGAGAGAGAGAGATGGAAGAGGAGAGAGAGAGAGAGAGAGGGGGGGAAGGAGAGAGAGAGAGGGGGGAAGGAGAGAGAGAAATTCCTGAATCAATACTAATGAATCAACAATTTCCTCACCTCCATTACCATTTTTTTAGCTTCAGGCCCGGCCGGTCTTTAATGGCCACCACTCACCTCAGCTCAGCTCCCACTCGGCAGTTTGAAGGATTAGGCCCTGCCCACAAATGCCATGAAATGCCCCCCAATTAGTCAACCATCACGTCACTCAACGCTAATGAGCGGTCAGATTGGTCAACTGCTAATGAGCGGATTTTGTCTGTTTTTTGAACGTTTTTTGTATACTGTCTGTGTGATGAAATATGTCATTCATCAGACTCTGTAGTTAACTGTATATATTGTATTGCCTGCTCCGGTGTTTGTACCTTGTATTGTGTATAGGGCACCGCCCCCTTTGTGTGTTGGCTCCGCCCATACCTGGCCCTACTTAAGACAAGTCCAGGCTTGTCCTGCAGTAGAACAGCAGCATGCCAGGTGAAGCTAGGTGCAGCCACCGGCATCTTTTCTTTGCTAATAAAAGCCTTGTTTTATTCTGCTAACTTCGAGTCTTGAAGTTATTGAGGCACGTCAGTCTGAACAATTTTTGTCTGACCAAAAAGTAAATACACCTATGAGACTCCCCTAATCATAAGCTTTCTTTTGATATAACATATTTGTAGTTACGCTCTATAACGTTTG